>NW_028243779.1:0-23817 GCF_964263255.1 Lissotriton vulgaris | reverse complement strand
ACAATGTTACTCGCATCCCAGACGATTCTACCCAACATCAAGAATCTAGTGAATGCGTCCATTGACTCTGCCTCGGTTCCTCCTGCCTGGAAAAAGGCAATGGTCCGAGCATTAATAAAGAAGCCTCATCTGGACACCTCGGACTTTGCCAACTACCGCCCGATCTCACTGCTCCCCTGGGTCAGTAAAATCGCGGAGAAACACATCAATCTCCAATTGGTCAACTACTTGGAAAGCAATCTGCTGTTAGACCCTACACAGACAGGATTCAGGCCTAAGCATGGAACAGAGTCCGCCCTCCTTATGGTCGTCGAGGAGTCCAGAAAAATCATCGATCAAGGAGGATCAGTGGCAGTGGTCCTCCTTGATCTCAGTGCGGCGTTTGATACGGTCAGTCATAACACCTTACTGAACCGTATAGCAAACGTCGGCATTGTGGACAAGGCCTGGCGCTGGATAAAATCCTTCCTGAGCGACAGGTCATTCCAGGTGTTTGACGGACAAGCCGTCTCCTCCAGCATACCGATGAAGTGTGGAGTCCCCCAGGGCTCCTCTTTAAGCCCTGCGCTTTTTAATATCTATATGAGGCCACTGGCTGAGGTAGTTCGTCCGTATGGAGTTAAGATCATTTCCTATGCGGACGATACACAGCTGGTGGTCTCCTTAGCGCAGGAAGCCCAACATTCTCCATCGGGGGGTCTAACCAAATGCCTGGAGGAGGTGAAGTCCTGGATGACGCTGTCCTCACTGAAGTTGAATGGGGACAAGACAGAGCTCATGTTGCTAGGCCCGGCCGACCTGACCCTCTTCAAGTCATTATGGCCCACCTGTCTAGGCTCCAAAAGATAACATCAAAAGCCTAGGGGTGTGGCTGGACAAGAACCTCACTTTTAACACCCAGGCCACAAAACTCTCCGCCACCTGCTTTGGACTCCTTCGGACATTGAAGAAGGTCTTACCCCTGCTCCCAATGGAGGCCAAACAAACAGCTATTCAGGGCTTAATACAATCACGCCTGGACTCAAACAACGTCCTTTACCTGGGAGCCCCAGAGTACTCTTTAAATAGGTTGCAACTGGTGCAGAACTGTGCGGCCCGCACCCTATTGCAAATCCCACGAAGAACCTCAGTCAGAGAGGCATTGACCAGCCTTCATTGGCTACCAGTGCGAAAAAGAGTGACCTTTAAGGCAATGTGCATTGCCCATCAGGCCTTCTGGGACTCGGGCCCAAAACTCTTGCGTAGCCTAGTCAGCCAATACCACCCTGGCCGTGAACTACGTTCCAGCCAGGCTTTCATGGCAACAATCCCCAGAATCAAGAGATCTAGAGCAGGTGGAAGAATGTTCACCCTCAACGCCTCAAAAATCTGGAACACCCTTCCCCCTCACCTGAGATCTAACCCGAACCTTGCCTCTTTCCGCAAGCAATTAAAAACCCATCTATTTAAATCCCCGTAATCATCTCAGCCCCCCCATCTTCCTCCTAGTCTCTGACAGTCTCATTACACCCTTCTGGTTCCCTAGCGCTTGGACGCCTCAGGGCAGCAATCGCGCTGTACAAATGTATTTTCATTCATTTCATTTTCATTATATGGATACAGGCATGGCTGGCTACACTGAAGAGCTCCCAATGTCTGCAGGGACAGCTGTTGCTGTGTTCTCTACTGGTCGTCAGACATAGACATTCAAACAGCGGCGTACACAGGCCCAGTGGGGTTCCAAAGAAGTCAAAAGTTGAAGAACCACTGATTTAGACATGTTGCTATCAGAAAGTTTAGTAGTTTAATCAAATAAAAAAAATATATATATATTTTTTTGGTTTGTTCTAGAAAGGGTCAGCAGATACAACCTTGAATTCAAAGTGCTGGTAATCAAGAGTAGAAATGTGGAGTAATCTTACATAAGTGTATGAAGAAGGCTGCTATCTAAAAGGTAAGGTAAAAGCTTTCAGATGACATCACATTATTTGAGAGGTTCTCCGGACATGGCCAATGGGCACAAGAACGGACACCCAAACTGTCAAACCCTGTGCACCTTTAGGCTGTAATACACGGTCAGGATTTCTCAGCACATGGCCTAATGTTGCGGCATATTAGCAATGTTAATGGTGAACAAAGTGTTTCTTTAAGGTTGACTTCTGTGGTGCAAAAATCACAAACAATATTGTTCTAATCAGCTGGTGCTACATATAGATATGAAACATTGCACATAGTCCAGGGCGGTCTTACTGAGTGAGGATCTTCTGGCAAAAAAGAAATACCAACATCAGCCTCACCCCGTTAGGACATCAAAGGCGTGATCTGAGATCCCAGAAGTCAGAAAGTTAGCAGGGTTGGCGAATACTTTTGGATCTTTACAGTCTCCTTCCAGAAATCGCTGCCTGTGAATATTCACCTCAGTGACAATTATCTGGGATGGAGGAATGTGATGAGTACGTGGCTGAAGCAGACCTGTGTCTTCTCCCTCACTCGTACTTGACTTTGGGAATTGGCTATAAAATCTGCAGAAGGGAGATCCACAAACATGACTCTTAAACTGAACAAGAGCTGCACAGACGAGCAATAGTCACTAGCTCCAGACTGAGCCCCAGACATCAACTCTAGCTCTGAAAAAGAGGCAAGACTCAAAAATTGCTTTCGTAGAGCCGCAGTCACAAGACCATCTCTGACAGCAATGGTCATATCCGAACAAAATTAGGTCTATCATGGAAACCAACATACCACTTGAACTACACTGAAAACTCTGGACCAAATGTCAACCCTGACACAGAGCTTCAGATTCAACCCATCGTATCCAAAACAAAGCCACGACGCCCATCTCAAAAACTTTTCAGACAGAAACCACCTGGCTCCAATGGGCCCACTAATAAGCTACCTTTCTCTTCTCAGATTCATTGAATTCCTAAACAACCAACCCCGCCCTCCCACCCCCCACAAAGCACAAAATGCATCCTCCATGGTGAGCACCAAACAAATCTCCAAGACCCAATGAATTTGCTACTGAGAACTAGTAAGATACAGAAACCTTTGATATTGATGTCCATACATATAACCCAAAAGCTGAAAGGTAGAGCCATACCTCTATCCCTACTGGCTCCAAGATAACCTTACCCAATTTACCAATCCATTGCACCAAAACCATGTATATTCATTTTAGCTGGGAGTGCACTGTAAGACCATATTCCAAATGTGGAACACGAGTTAATGTTTTAAAAGACCATCATACTAGCCTCTTGTTTATGCAACTATATTTTATTTGATCAAATACTCTTGATGAATAACCTTGAAAGGCTAGAGGACGTTAGTTAACTTATTCCATGGAATGTTGAACCTGTTAGTTGTCATAATATTACCCAAGGAGCAGCTGACAAGGTTGTGCCAGAGTCCACAGGCAGAGTAACAATGCCTGTATTTTATGTAGATTACTTTCTCACGGTAGATTTGACAGGAAAAATATTCACCCAATTGGAGCACTACAATGCGACAGGTGCTCCATAGATTCTCACCGGTAACTGCAGTCATTTTATGACTTGGGGTCAAAACTTGAAAAATCAATACCAGACTTGCTGCAGTGTTAGTTCATGGCAAAACCTGTGATGGCCCCTCAAGCACAGCTAGAGGAGAAAGTAACAAAGGCAGATCTAGAAGCTGGCAGTGAGCCAGCGAGGAATGTTAAATAGATCAGACGTCCTGCTGTCCGCAGTATTGGCCATTACCCCAGAAATGTTCTACTTTTGGAAGGAGGGTACTAGTCCAATTATGCTCATACTTTAGTTAAAGATCGGGGAAAAGACAAGCACGAAGTATGTTTCCGTGTCCCCTCTGTTGCCAAATTTGCCACTCCCCCTTCACACAGGGAGAATTAAAGATTAGAGTGTCCCACAATCTGATCCTCTTCACAAAGTTAAGAAGTCACTCAATCTATCCACTCCCCCAAGACTACCCAGAGTCATGTATCTGAGCCACCATCCATGAAAGAGGTTTGTCAACCATCACATCTATGGAAATGCGGCAAGTGTTGTACTTCATGGCAGCAAAGAAGTTGAGAGAAACCTCAAAGAATAGATGGCATGAAGCACACCAGGGGCCAGGGACCCTGACATAGTAAATGGTTTCCGAGAGCTGCAATAAGAGTCGAGCAGTTAGGATAAACCTTCCTTCGAGAGTGGCGCTACGAGGCACTCCTGGCCTGATGATACTGCCCCTTAAATTGGTGGTGGACATCAGGAGTCACCTCCTAACTAGCTCCACTCTCTGTCTGTGCTGACTGCCAGATGCTGACACTAGAGTCACCATCCATATGAAAGTGGTATTAAGCGTCACTGCTAGGTCATAATTCTGCTTATCTACATTATAGGAGGGTGTCAGGATTTACACGCCAAAGCAAGGCATGAGATCTGACCCACCCATGTATCAGGTATCACACCGAAGCTCCATTCCGGATCCCCCTTCCTCTCTCCAGTCAGATGTCCAGTCAGATGTCTAACAACCCCAACCCCCTTCCAGTATTGCCTCCAGTCAAACTCACTGCCTCTATTATTCCCATCCCAAGGGGTACGATTTACTAGCCACATTCGGCTGTCAGAACCAATTTTCCTAGGTCCAACTTTCTAGAGTATATCCAAGGTCGGCGCGTTAATACTCATCCGAATTCTACAGCTTGTTGCCCTACTCTCACCACACACGCCACTTCAACGTGTTCAAGACTCACTCGCCAGATTAGGAATCAGAGTTAACAATTTTACAGAGTACGGTCTCACAGGTCATCCACTGTTCGTAGTGACACCTAACCCAGCTCAAAGTCAGCGTCAGTCACCATCGGATCACCCACTGAGACTCCTCGCCACCACGGACCACTCCTGCCTCGGCTCGGACATACTCACCTGAGGACTGGCCTGCAGCTTCAGTGGCAGGCGCGAGCGGGCAGCAGAAGAGGGCAAGGGCAAGGCTAGCCAGGCAGGGGCTAGTAATAATTAAATTATGCCCGGCGGTGCCGCAGGGTGACCGTCTTTCTCAGTAGTCTGGCTGGGTCCTAGGATGCCTCATCTCACTTGTCATGCTCATGCGCACTTTTAATTACGCTGCTGCGCAATGCGCATGACTGTATGGGAGTGGTCACCAGCCCCACCCTATGCCCCACCCTGAAGAAGCGCAGACGAGGGGACACACTGTGCATCATAATTAATAAGGAGCCTCAGACATAGCTGCCAAGGTTTCAGATTGCTAAGTGTGACATTTTCACAATTTTAGTGTAGTTATGAGTGACATTTTAACGACTATGAGTGACACTTTTTCACAAGAGTAACAAGCAATTTAGACATACAAATAATATCAGAAATTATACCCATTTGAGCAACGAGAAAGTAAGAAGTCATTGAACTAAAGTGTAGTAATGGCAGGCAGCTGAAAACTGACCAGAGCAGTGTCAGGCTGCATGACTACAAAGTTTTCAGACCCAGTACACCACAGGACAGGGGCGAAGGTAACTCAGATTGATTGAAACTTCAATGTTCTTCATCAAGAGCATCCATAGCAAGTTAGCTTAACTGCTAAAACACAGATGCCCTAGCAGCCTCGCCCACACTGGTCCTCCTTACTACCGGCAATCAATAAAGCAAGTCAGCATGCAGAGAATTAGTGTAGATTTCAGGGCCTCTCTGTCGCACATGGGTCCCAGGCCACAACAGAAGGACGAAAACCAGCGTGAAGTATTAGCCATTGCAGAGTGCAGCAGTTGGAAACCAGCAGCTGCATACATGGAGCAGCGGACTGACCCCATTCAACTACATAATTTAAACAAATAATAACAGCTCTCTCATAGCTGCCAAGGTTTCAGATTGCTATGTGTGACATTTTAATAATTTTAGAGTAATTATGAGTGACATTTCAATGACTATGAGTGACACTGTCTCACGAGCAAAATTAAGCAATGAAGAGGAGGGAAACAATAATATCAGAAATTGCACACATTTGAGGAACGATAAACTAAGTTAACTGCTGCAAAACGTAAGAAATATAAACGACTTTCATTTATCAGACTCTAGCTAAAAATGCAGAAATGAGAAAAGCAGCTATTAAGAGGTTCAACATGTCATTATACTCAGCTGTGACTCGCAGTCTCACTCAACTGCTGCCAGGGACCTGAGCAGTAACGCAACAGGGAAACAAAGCAGACATACTGTGTGACTGAGAGGGGCACAGGCAATAATCCGAACGAGTTCTGTGGCTGGCAGGCACTGAGGCGCACCCTTAACCCCATTAACAGCAGATCACGTCACTCTGAAATCATGACCTACGCCTACCAGCAGCCGCTTTTACAAATTGCAATAAAGTTTATTTCTTACAATTTTCTGGACTGAACCCCTTCAGCAGTGCTCGAAGGCACAAGGCAGTGATGTCACGCGTTTCTCCAGGATGGTTTTGGGCACCGAGCTGCTCCTGTTTACAGTTGTCTCTAGACTAGAGTCTAGATTACTGGAAAAGTTGTTGACTGCGGAGGTACAGTTTTAAAATGAACAGGGTGACTTTTTATTCTGTGCTCCACGCACTTGCAGCACTGGTATAAATTAAATATATTTTACCAAGGCGAGGAGGCTGGGCGTGCACACCTTTCCGCTGAAGTGTCCCCTGCAGCATGAGGGCCCCCCCCCACCCCCACCCCCACCCTGGGGCTACGCCCCTGTCTTCCCCTCTCAGACTAGCAGTGGAAGACGCTTTCTGTGAGGAGGAGTGGGAGGGGGGATCTGCTCTTGTAAGGGGCCTGGCAGGCTCGCTCAGAGTGAAAGAGAAACAAAGTTATGTTTTTTTCTCTTCACTTCTGAGTCAGCCCGCAGCGCAGAGCAGCTCAAAGCAGGCAGAAAATGCCATCTGCTCTACAGGAGACACTGTGTCTGACACACACCCTGGAGGAACAAGCTGAGGGGCCCCCCATTCATGTATGGAAGAGTGGTGGCCCCCCGCACTGCAGGGGCTGCGGGGGTGTCCGTTACGCCCCTGCCCCAGAGTTTGTCAGGGAGTGCCCTCGTGGCGAAGAAATGATTATGCCTGCCTTCTCGAATCACATTCCGATTCACGCAAAATATATATATGCGAGGAAATGGGCAGTAGCCCAGGCACCAGCATTATATAAAAATCATGTAGGTTGGGATGAGGACTCTCCTCCTCACAAAATCCAGTTAAAAAGTCAACCTACTGCACAAGCTGCTAAAAAACAGGTCAGGGAGATTTTAGATCAACTTGAATACCAGGGGGTGATTGAAACATGCACCTCTCAAATTAACAATCCTTTGTTTCCTGTCTCCAAACCAGACAATTCATATCATCTAGTTTTGGACTACAGACACCTTAACTCATGTTGCAAAACATTTGCAGTACAAAATTCGCATAGTGCTGCACTAATGAATAACATAGTTCGGAAAAAATATAAAACGACATTAGACATATCTAATGTTTTCTTTTGTCAAAACATTGCACCAGAAAGCAGATACTTGACCGCTTTCTCAGTAATGGGGTCACAGAAAAATGTCTGTAGGCTCCCACAGGGATTCAAGAACAGCCCAGGACTATTCTCAGCTAGAGTAACAGAGTTACTGCAAATATATGATGATGAGGCATTATCTTATGTCGATGACATCTATCTAACAGACGACGACTTGGATACTCACTTGAAAAGGGTGAACACCATTATACTTGGGTTCGCAGCAGAGGGTTACAAATTCAACTTTAAAAAGTCTCGAATTGCCCACCTGACAGTATTATTTTTAGGATACGAATTATCAAGTGAAGGCAAGAGCCTAGCGGACAACTTCTTAGAGAAGTGCGCTGTACTCCAAGCACCAAAAACGCTGAAGAATTTACAATCGATTCTAGGTTTCCTGAATTTCGGAAGAACTTACATTCTAAATTATGCGGAGTGGGTTAAATCTCTCTATGAATTAATTAAACCTGATTTTAAACCAATCAACTGGACTCAAAAACACACAGAATTTATTTATTTTTTTTTTTTTATTTATTTTATTAGGAAAAAGCACTTGCACAAGGTACAAAAATCGTACGCCTACAACCCATCTCGGGCCGGCAATAGGTCTTCGTGTAACAACAATGACACACATCATGGTACATTAACAACATGGAGGCCAATAGTAGAACTCGCCACAGGTCTGTGGAGGGAGACCCTCCTCTGTAGGCTTGTACTATCTGCCAAGTGGCGTGCATTTTACATAAATGAACCAAGCAGGAAGTTTTTAGTTTTCCTCCCAACCTACCCCTAACCCCGTAAACGCCCCCCCTCCCCCATAACTGGTCCCTCATTTGCGCTCCCCAAGTAAGTCCTCAGGTGTCTCTATCAGATGTAGTGTCTAGTGCCGCCTACCACTCTCCTTAAAACCAGGGTGCGTCCCTCCCGTCTCGCAATTCTAAGGATAGGGTGTTACCTACGCCTATTTAGCGCTAGTCGTGCGGGGGAGCCCCCCCGGGCAGACTAATCAGGTGGCTCATGCATGACATCCCCTTGTTCCTCCCCATCCTCTTCCTCCGAGACCACCGCGTCCGGCTTAGAGGTCAAGTAGGTCTGGTATAGTCCCCAAAAGTTCTTGGGGCGGCTTCTGGGCGGAAGGAGCTCACTGTAGGTGTCCGCCTGTGTGTTACAGTACATCATATCGCTAGCCCATCGCCTAAGTGTAGGTAATGGCCCCCTCATCCAACATAATGCAACTACCCGCTTCGCAAGGAGCATCCCCATGCCCACCAGTTTCCTGACCGCGACAGGGACCGATTTCGTGTAACCCATTAGAGCAAGGGCAGGGTCCATTGCCAGGTCCACCTCCACTATGGCGCTCATCTCAGCAAATACGCCTGCCCAGAATCTCTGGACCCCCGGGCAGTTCCAGGCCAAGTGCAGGAAGTCCGCAACCTGTGCCCGGCACCTCTCGCAGCGCGGGGATTCGCGGAGACCGTACCTGTGGAGCCGTTCCGGTGTATGATAGACCCTTTGCAGGAATTTAAAGTGGACCAAGCGGTGCCTCCCGTTCAGGGAAATGCGCCTAGTGGCCGCAGAGCAGTATGCCCACATGTCATCATCAACGTGGGCGTCTAGGTCAGTCTGCCAGGCCAAACGCGCCCTCGTGTAGAGCAGGGCCGTGTGTTCGTGGCCTATCCTGTACAGCCTAGTGATCAGCTTCTTTGGAGATTCGCTGTCTATGACATACACCAGTTCCGGGACCGCTGGGGGTTCCTCCATGTCCGGGCCCAGCAGTTGCAAGAGTGCACTCCGAACTCGGTGGTACTGAAAGCGTTGGAGCAGCGTTAGGCCCTCTCTCCGATGTGAAATCTGCGCCCACGTCTTCGCCTTGCCGTCAATAAATAGGTCCCCCAATGTGTGCGCGCCTAGTTCGTGTAGTGCCCTATGGACACCCGGTTCCGCCAAGGTCGGCAGCCAGAGCGCCCATTGTATAGGCATGTTGGGAGCATACATCAGCTCCTTGTTTTGCCTTTGCACAATGGAGTGCCATGCGTGGTTGGTGGACGACAGAGAGTCCAGAACGCCAACCCTACGGTCTTTGGGGCCGCAAATGGTAGCAGGAAGTGGGGTAGGGTCTGCGAACAGCCGTTCCAGGATCACGTGCGGGATGTCTTGTTTGCCATGAATCCAAGTGTGGAGGTGGGAGGCCTGCGCAATCCTGTAGTAGCGCTCCAGGTCCGGGGCCGCCAATCCCCCCTGCTCGTACGGTAGTTGTAGTACCTTCCATTGCACCCTGGGTTGTTTCCCGGCCCACGCCAGTCTCACCAGGAGTTTGTTTAGAGTCGCAAAGAAGGCTTTCGAGAGGACAATCGGGAGATTATTGAAGAGGAATAGAAACCTCGGGAGAATGACCATTTTCATTAATGCAATGCGTCCCATCAGCGACAGCGGGAGCTTAATCCAGCGCTCGACGTCATCCTCGAGTTTGCTGTAGGCAACCCCGTAGTTCTCCCTTAGCATGACGTCCGGGTCCGTGTGAAGCATAATGCCAAAATATCTTATCGGCTCAGCGGACCATTGGAGCGGGTAGTCCATCTCGAAGGGGACAGTAATTGGGGTCAGCGGGAAGGCGACTGACTTCGCCCAGTTAACCTTCAACCCGGATAGCGCGCCAAACCTCACAACCTCCCTCAGCACAGAAGCTATATTATTGACCGGGTCCCTGACATAAAGGAGGGTGTCGTCCGCATAAGTGGAGATGCCCATCTTGTAGGTAGGGTAATTAATGGCTTCATACGAGTGGTACTCACGAATCGCACACGCCAGTGGCTCCGCCACTAGGGCGTAGAGTAGCGAGGAAAGGGGGCACCCCTGTCTCGTACCTCTGCTGATGGAGATCGGTTCCGAGACTGCACTCCCCAATCTGACTCTGGCCGTGGGCTGATGATAGAGGGCGCCCAGCAGTTGGAGGAAGATCCCTCCCAGCCCCAGCTTCTGCAGTACTTTGCGCATGAAGGGCCACTCCACAGAGTCGAAGGCCTTCTCCATGTCTAGAAAGACCGCAATGGCTTTGGTATCATGCCTGGTGTGTTGCATGGCTCCCATGACCGTGCGGATGTTGTAAGTGAGGCTCCTAGCCGGGACGAACCCAGCCTGCTCCGGGGCCACCAACTCTGGCGCCACCAGGGCCAGCCTGGTCGCCAGCACTTTTGCGTAGAGTTTAGCGTCCACATTGAGAAGGGACAATGGGCGGTACGAGCCTGGCAGGTCGCTGGGCTTGCCAGGTTTAAGTATAGTGACAATGAGCGCCTCCCGCATAGAGAGGGGCATAGCACCGTTTTCGCAAATTTCGTCAAAGAGGGTGGAGAGGTGGGGGAGCAGCTTATCTTTGTACGCCTTATAAAAGGCCACCGTCAGGCCATCTATCCCAGGGGCACTGTCCGCTCTCATGGTGGCTAACGCATCAGATATCTCCTCGCAGTGGATAGGGGACATCAGGAATTCCCTCTGCCAATTCTCCAGGAACGGCATCTTGATGTAGTCAAGGTAATTGTCAATTTGATCCTCCACCCCCGAAATTTTAGTGGTGTATAGCTCCTCGTAGAAGCTCCTGAATTCCGCCAATATGTGTGCCTCCTCCGTGAGTACCTCCCCGCCTGTGGTGCGCAGTTCCACGACTGCCTGCTTGCGCCTAGTGCCTTTCATAATCCTGGCAAGCAGCGCACCCGGGCGGTCACCCTCCCCATATGTGCGCGCCGTCGCATACTTTCCTAAATGTCGTACCTCCCTGGCCGCTTCCTCGTGGAACTCTTTCAAAAGTTCTTGCAGGGTGTCGTCCCCAGGCAGGCTCGGGTCAAGGAGCTGGCGGCGTTCATAGTCTGCTATCTGCCCCTCCAATAATTTCAGCCTGTGTCTAATCGCCTTGAGGACCCCCGAGTGCTTCGCTATGACCATCCCCCGCACATACACCTTGAATGTCTCCCAGATTGTCCCGAAGCTGTCCACTGAGCCCAGATTGGTGGCAAAGAAATTGTCCATGTCCTCACCCAGGTCAGCCCTGAAGGCCTCGTCCAGCAATGAGTAAGGTGGAAATCGCCACGTGAACGGCGGGATCCTCCGCTGGGGAGTGTGCAACTCTAACAGCACTGGGGAGTGGTCCGACAGTGTGCGGGGGAGGACACTGCAGCCCTTGACCATGGAAAACAGGGAGTGTGACGCCAGCCAGTAGTCAATCCTGGTATGGATGTTGTGGTGCGCCGAGTAGTGCGTGTACCCCCCCTTGGACACACAGAAATTTTGAGATCACTGCAAACAGACATGTTAGCAAAAACAAAATTAGAAACACGTGACAATACACGCAACCTTGTAATCCGAGTCATCCCAGGAAGATGTGGATTCACGTACCTAACCTCTAATGAGGGAGAAACTGTACCAATAGCTTACAAATCTCACTTGTACACAAAAGCAGAAAAAACATTCAGTCTTACAGAGAATTCTGTAAATGCAGTTCGAACGGCAGTGGCAAAAGAAAGAGCTTTTGCCCAAGGTAAAAGTATAACGGTCATTACAGCAGAATCAGCCTTCGAGGCACTATTCAGCCCAGTAAACCTGCCTACAGTGTCACTGGATCCGAAATGGATACAGTGGGGAAACACCCTTGAAACTGAAAAAGTGAAATACTACTATGGTCCGAACATGAAAGAACTGAATGATTTACCATATGAAAAAGAATATCCTCTGCCAATCGAAATTCTACCTCTACAACAATACTCTTGTATAATCTATACAGACAGATTTGTCCAGCACTACAATGTAGAAAACAAATCCTATGATGCAGCCTGCGCGATTGTTAAAGGTCGCTGGTTGTGCGGTAAATTCAGACCGAAAATAACAAAAACTGAATCACTGAGAAAATGTTCGGCTCAGCGAGCTGAAATTAGATCTTTAAAGATGGCGCTTGAAAATGCGGAATGTGAATTCCCGACACTAATCGTGTGCGATTCGCATTTTTGCGTCAACTCTTACAATAATGAGTTGCAGAGCTGGATTCAAAATGATTACAAAGATGACACAGGTGCCACAATAAAGCATAAAATGCTTTGGAAACAAGTAGTTCTTTTACAGAAAGAACTACAAAAGACTCATGTGATACACGCACAGAGTCTTCAACGTGATGGCGTTCACGTTGCAGGGAATTCATTGGCTAAGACAGCCACAGCGGAAGCAACTAAACCGGCTTCCGTAGCCACAAAAGAGCGTTCAGAAAAATACATAGACGGGGAAACCATGCTGGCAGTAAAAACGTCCTTAAAAAACGACTGTGCAGCACTACCCGTGAACTATCCACTCAATTATGCATACGTAATTGATGCAAACTCCGTTCCTTTTGCTCGAATCCCTGGAGTGGGGGATAGAGTGATTCCAAACAGGAGCAGGAGAGGCTTCCTCTTACTGAAAGCACACCTGGGGTTGGGTCTGAGACACCAAACAATCAGGGACTCTCTGAAAGAATTACAATCAGAGTACTGGTGGCCGGGAATGAGCGTAGATATTCAATATTTTGCTAAAAATTGTAAAGACTGCAACAGAGATCGCAGTGGAGAACCGGCCAGTGTAGTGTCAGGAACCCTAATAGAAAGCATAAGGCGCTCTATACGCACAATCAAAAAAGAGAAATGCATCCCAATGTATGTTTTTTAGACTATATTCACTTAAAAAATGTGGCCCCAGCGCTCGGCTGACGCCAGAACGGTTATAAAAGATCTGCGAGTCTTTATCGGCACATACGCAATTGCCATGTTCCATTCTGACCAGGGTCCTGCTTTTAGCTCTCGAGCTTATAAGGAGGCCATGGCCAGCATGGGCGTTGGATTGCGGTATTCTTGTCCGTCACACCCCGAAGGGAACAGTGTGGTAGAAAGAAAAAACCGGGACATAAAGCAATCTATAACTGCGAAGGTATTAGGTTTGGGTGATGGGTGGGTCAAACATTTAATAAGTGTCCAGCTCAGTCTAAATAATTTGCCAAGAAATTCTCTAAAAGGTTTCAGCCCATACGAACTATTGTTCGGAACTAGAATGCACGTTCAGGACCTCGATAGTCAGGTATCAGTGGTAGAAGATAAAAATAAAGACTTTGACATCAAAGATCGTTTGGCTGTTTTACAGGACTTGAATGAAACAAGAAAATCCTTAAGCAACATAAAGTTAAAGCAACAGCCAACTACCACTGAAGAGGCACCATCAGCCCCAGCAAGGCCTGTCTGGATTCCAAAGATTGGGGATCTAGTCAGAGAGAAAATAGCGGTGAAGAAGGAATTTGGGCCTTCTTACAGAAAAGCTGTACCTGTCTTAGCAATAAACGGAACAAGATCAGTAGTACTACCGCCCCTTGCTGGTAAAAAGGAGAACAGAGTTGTATCAATCGACCTGGTAAAACCACAATCATGTGGCCTATAATCAACAGTAGGCCAAGTGGACTCCCAAGAAACAACAGAATACCCAAATTTGCAACAATTCAAGAGGTTCAAACTGAAAGACTAATCACATTCGATAAGCCTGCAGTGCACAGAGAAGGACTATGCAATAATGCCATGGAACTCGTGCCCCTTGAAACACAGATTGAAACAGTTCGTCAAGAAACACCAGTCTATAATGATGTTGCATCAGAATGTGCTACCGAAAGACAAATTGAGAAAACAATTCCAATAATTGACAGAACTGCCTCTGGCTACTTCATTAATTTCGACAACTTTTCTGAAGATCAGAGCAACCCTGAAGTAACGCCAGAAACCAAGACTTTTAAAGAAAAAGCAACAGAACTCTTTCATCAACTAAAGGAAATTTATCTTGTTTCTCCATGGTTAGAGTTCTGGTTTTGGCTAGGCGTATTCTTCCTCCTGCTTTGGCTCATCATGGTACTTTGTTTGGGAAAATTCATTGAGGGAAAATACAGTTCAATGGACACAGCAAGTCAGAACATCAACTTAGTCCTGAAACCACACAGATCATCTCATGTCGAGAAAAGAGAACTATCATCAGTGAATGTCACAGCCATTCCAATACCCGGCGGGGTAGTATGGGACAAAACTGACTATGAAGTGTATGGCCCGGTTGAAATCTTGAAATATCCTCACCAGTTCAAGGTTTCCTTAAGTGACTTTGTAAAACCAAGTACATTTTCTGATGATTGGGATTTTGAAAGTATAAATAATATGATGTCAGATTTAGTAATGTCAGCTAGATTCACAGAACATGATTATTTACAAGGTTCATCTAATTATGAGCAGATGTTTTGTTACACACATTACGGTGACCACTACTTGCATAAATCTGCACAACCTAGAAATGTTTTAAAGTATAACCAATGGGAACATTGTGCTACTCCACCAAAAAGTAGTTCTAAAACATTCTATGAGAAATTCAGATACTTCTCAGGGTTTAACACCAGTGATGCAGGAACTTTTTATTATAAACTGTTAGATAAAACAGGGACGAAAAACATGTTGACAAATACTAAATTGATATATTCAGAAGCATTTTATGAAAAAATGATGACATTTGGTTTTGATTTTTGGAAAAATAACATTGAAACAAAAACCATCTGGGGTACAAAAGAGTGGCAGGTACAAGGCCTAGAAGCATTATTTCGAGCCTGCATGATCCCAGAACTAATGATGTTTTTCAATGACACAATTCACCAAACATCCTGTCTTGGCCTAGCTAAGATCAAAGACCTTAACAAACCGTCTATTCCAAAGCCAATACCTGATAATGCAACCACAGATATTGAAATAGACGTATCACAAATTTTACATTTAAACAGAACACATCCTGATTGGAAAAAGTGGTTAATGTGGCCTACTGACACGAATAACTGTCAAGATAGATTCCTGAACAAAACACAGGGGATAAAAATGACCAGACCAGACCCAAGGTACTCCCAGAGACAACATCCAGGGATAGTAACAACATACAGTGTAGGGAAACTCTGCCTTGAATGGCTAGGATCATCCACACTGGCAGAAATTAAGCAACACTTATCTTTACTTAAAGATGGTGCTGACTTGCGCGATTTCATTATGGGACCACGCAAACAGCGTCAAAAACGTTTCATAGCGACCAGTATATATGCGGCATACAACAAGGCATGGAAAATTATGCAAATTGAAACAGCAGAGAAAATACGAGAAATTGATCGTATTAATTTGGAAAAATCACTTTCTGTAGTGGACAATGGGTTAATGACTCTGTCCTCCAGAATATATTCACTGGACAGCATTGTATCATCTTCCATAGGTATAATAGACAAAGACTTGCTAATGTTACAGCATGGCCAGTCACAATTACGTTCTATTGTACAGTTAGGCTGGACGCTGCAAAATCTTCGTTCAGGCTATGTGCCTTGGCGTTTAATCAACACAACGTCATTGTTTTCCATCTTTAACCTTACTGATAAACAAATCAGCTTGGCACAGAAAGGAGCAGACTATACAATCCTGAGCATTGAAAAACTTGAGAGATTACCATCGACAATGTCAGAAAGTCCTGTCATTGAATGGATAATACACAGGATTATCACAATTCCGATAACAACTTTCCGATTTAAAAATTGCCTTGAATACATACCGACTGGCCAGTATGAACGTTTGGGTAAAGGTTACATTAAGTCAGCATGGAAATTACCATATACACACACTTGCATCAGTGACAGCAACAAAAATGTATTTCTTAGTGGTGAAAATTGCAAACGTTCACTAAGCGGTATACTTTTGTGCCAGGGTATTAATTTACATGGAGCCTGTGAAGGAAATTCAAACAATCTTTCATGCCACCAATATGTCACACCTGCAACGCAGATAGAGCCTTTCTTTAAGCCGCTCTCGAATGGGAGTTACATTCTAATAAAGGATCACAGCTGTTGTGGCCTTTTGCCAGGAAAAGCCTATCTCGTAAGCGTAATATCCATGGTCAAATGCTGTATGCAAGCATTGTTTCCAAACGGCCTTGGAGACTCAGAGACTCCCATATGGCCTCGTTTGAATGTCTCTTCTATACGAATTGATACTTTAAGCAGAATGAAGTCTGTGCTTTTGCAGACAACAGTGCCCGTCACGTCATCAAAAGAGACGTATGATCTCCAAGTTGCAAGGACAACATCAGAGATTCATGACCTTTTATCAACAAATTGCCCCGTGCATTTCACAGAAATGCTTAGCGAAATTCTAAACATGTCCAATGCCGTAGGTATCCCAGGCATATTTAAGACCATTTTTACGGGACTGTTAACACCATTGAAAGCAGTCTTGGGCTTAATTCCAAATTTTGTCCATTCAGTCTTTGGCGGCATCCCCCTAATTTTGGGACTTGTGGCAGGAATTTTATTTTTGACCCTCCTGCTCCAATATGGCAAGCCAAAACGCAGACATGACTCCGGCAGGGATGGAAGAAACGATCCTAGCACTACGCTACGGGGACCGAATAACTAGAGTCCTTGGATTGGCCAGGCTGAGAGATCTGAACATGATCTGGTTTCTTTCATTCAGACCTATATGGCAGACCTGCATCTTACCTGTGCTTCGATGTATGCTATGCGGAAAGGAATGCGTGTTAGACACCTGTCTTGCACTTCCATCAGCAGTACCAATGGATATCGATACTTTGCTAAGTCCTGTAACGGCTCACGCATTGTGTTGTCCCCAGCGGCTACCAATCCTGATGACGGCATTCATTGAGACTCCTGTGCTACGACTAGGTGGTGACAGTGGAGCGAGAAATAAAAGCAACATCACCCAGGTACGACCTTCTGTGAGCATTGCTGATCCAGACACCGAAGATAGCAATCATTCTCACACCTGCCAAGTAACTGCACTATCGAACTTGGTCGAACTGCCACCTGATTTTGTAGACCAATTTTTTGAAAGCTTGTCTGATATGATGTTCTCCCCTGAACAGAAACAATAATTTTTGGAAAGCATTCCAACACACAGCGTTCACATGAACTCTGAATTCGGCCTTCAGTTTTGATCAACAAAAACTACTGAAAAGCGTTGGAACTCTATTCCCCCGTTCACCAAGGTTTTTTTTTTTAATTGAACTATTTTTCAAAATATTTACCCTTTCTTCTGGCACGAATTCTTTGCTTAAAGTAGAACTATTCATAAAGAACAGAACTTCTATTTTTAGTAGATCTAGAACCAATATCACTTTACATCAGCCTCTAGCAAATTTTACAGCAATGCATTTATATGTGATGAAATTATCTTGCCCTTCTTTTCTGTACAAAGAGATATTTCATGTGTAATTTTTTCACAAAATCGTTCACTGGTTACATATGCTATAATTTTTGAATGATTTCTATGCTTAAAGACGTACGATACCTATATTTCCATGTATTGCAAATACACCATTTCAAATGCAAATATGTATTTTGGGGTGGGCAATGTTACACATGCATCTTATTGCTTTAGTTTTTAGTAATTTGATGGACATAAAATCGTGGAGTGGTTGTCGCGTTCTAATCTAGGACCCCGATCAATACTTTGACCGTATGCTCCTATACGGCTATAATCCATTCATACCCCTATAATGGCATAAACGATCAGAGCCATATTTCAGCCATGTTTCAGAATCATATTTCAGAAGCATATTTCAGAAGCATATTTCAGAAACACATTTCAGAAACTCGCCTCTGCAGCTCATTAACGTACATGACACAGCAGAAGCCACTATCTAAGATTCCTAGATTACACTCCGAGTTCTTCAACAAGATAAAACTCAGCAACCTGGGAAAGCCCCGCTTGCTATGTTTTGATTAGTAATAGAACTCTAATGAGCACTGAAAGGACGATCACTTCCTAGTGACATCTTTATTGACGTCTTATGTCCAAAAACTTACGTCAAACAAGGCACCTTTCAGGTATAAATAATACCATCATTGCCTTAAGAGAGCGCTGCTAACGAGCGAACAATGGTGTGGTGAGCAGAACAGCTGTCCCTTGCAGAGCCCAGCAGATGCAAGCAGCCCACGGACGCTGCCCCTCCTCCTCCTCTTTGACGCGCTGAGAAAGACGCTGTCTTTTCTCCTGCCGAGAAAATCCAGCTCCGGCGTTTCCAGCCTACTCTTGCGAGTGACTGGGATATCGAGTCCTGAGAGGAGATACAAGACCTCCAACATTCTATTCCAGAGGTATGGTGTTGACTAAACCCTTAGAGAGAATTCTTGAAGCAAACCTTGGCAAAGCCAACTTAACTTAAACTACTTACTCCCTTCCACGTGTTAGGCTTAGGTCAGGCACACTGGGGTAGGCGTAGTTAGAAACACCAGTTGAGTACGTTAGCCTAATGTATATATGAATGTATATATTTTATTCATTTTAACCATTATATGGCTAAGAAACCATATCAATGCTTTTACAGTATTATTTCGCAATACTCATTTTACTGTATGCACTTTATATAATAACCAGTATTGCAATTGTGGCAATTAATTTCTCTTGTATGAGAAGAAAGACTGTTCAATAAATAATACCTTTTATTGAAAACGCCCATCTCTCTGTTCTCTGCATCTTAGTGAAAGTAATCTGCACAAACTGAGTAAAATAACTGTCTATTGTTTCACACGACTCTAGAGATTGACTCTTATTCTAAGGAGCAAAGTTGTCATGTTTATGCGGTTGTTGGCAAACTGAATCCCTTCTTGGCTGTGCCAGGGAAGCTGATCACTTCCTATTCAGTCAAGAAAGTTTCCAGTGACCTCTGAGCTAGTTGGTAACAAACCCAATTAAGTTTAGTATAGTCAGTAGAGACCTGGAAGACCGCACTTCTACGTCTATACTGCTGTTTATGTTATTCCAATGCGCAGGGCCTATAGGGAAAATAGGAACTACACTACAGGGCCTTCTCCCTCCCCCTCCTCCTCGGCTAAAACACTGGGTGTTACCCTCAACCATGAACTGTCACTAAAAACCCAGGTTGGCATGGTTGTCTCCAAATGCTTCTTTCTAGTAAGGAAGATCAAAAAGATACATCAGTTCTTCACACAGGAAGCCCTGATACAAGTGGTGGTCGCCACTGTGTTGTCTCTTCTAGACTATGCAAACTCTGTATACTTGGGCATGCCTACCTATCTGTTTAAACGGTTACAGATGGCACAAAACCAGGCGGCCAGACTGATCCTGCATCAACCCAGGTTGCAGTCTGCTACCCCTTTGTTGAGGTCACTTCACTGGCTCCCAGTCCCTCAACACTGTGCCTTTAAGGTGGACTGCCTCATCTTCAAAACTCTGCATGGTAACAACCCTAAATTCATCAACATCTTAATATCCACACACACCCCGGCCCGTAACCTCCGCTCTGCCCACCTCTCACTTCTCACCGTTCCCGTTTTCAGACGCGTCCGCCAAAGCGGCTGCAGATTTGCCACTCTTGCGCCTAGACTATGGAACACTTTTCCGTTGGAGATCTGCTCCTGTACCGAGGTAATGCAATTTAGGAAATCTCTTAAAACATGGCTATTTGTACAAGCCTATAACTAGAGTTAGTCCGCTAACAATCTTTGAGCCTTCACAGCTCCATGAAACCATCCAGTGTACGTGCGCTTTATAAATTATTCTTAACGTTAACATTAACATCATTATTATGGGATTACTGTGGTTGTAAATACTCCTAACTTAAACTGATTATTTAAAATGGGGTTCTCTAATGCAACAAGGCCATATTCAGAAGAAGGTGTCAATAGGTACTTTGATAAATGGTAAACAGGAAAGAACATAATTGACCTCTTATATTTGTCAGTGAATAGTGCAATTCTGACAATAGAGATCTCAAATATTGCAGAAAGGTTACAGCGGAAAACTCCCCAAAATCATTGAGTGCATTGCCCCCGTGGTATGTCATCGTTAATGCCATGGGTATCTGAACGCAATTTAAAAACCCAGCGCTGTTCTTTTTCAAACAGTTTTTTCTCCATATGTATTTGGTTCTGCATGGTTTCAAGGACCACCCACCTCATGTCATTGGGGGTATGATGTTTTTCAAGAAAGTGAGTGGTCATCTTAGTATTTGATTGCTTGCATCTGATGCTGCTGCGGTGCTCAACGATGCGTGTACTGACCCTCCATGTGGTCATACCCACATAGTGCAAATTACATGTACAGGTGATCATGTAGACCCCACCAGTCATATTGCAATTAGAAAAAGATCTCAGGTCCCAGGTGACCCCATTGTTACAAAGTACTTGTTTTGTTACTGTGGTCAGATGACAAACACTACAGTTTGCACAAGGATAATGACCTGCTGGAAGGGGGTGTAGAAGGCGTACTGTTCCTTAAGAGCCATGTACTTCTTTTGGTCCTGTATGGACCACAAAATCCCTGAGATTTTTGCCTTTCCGGTGGCTGAACATTGGCTGGTCAAAATTCAAACCACCACTGTTAAGTGTTCTCCAATGTTTTTTCACAATTTCGACTACTTGGGCGGAGGCTACATTGTAAGTAGTTATGAAAATAGGTCTATTGTTCTTAGTGGTCTGATCAGTGGTCTTGTGTTCTAAAAGGGCTTCTCTATTTTTATTTGAGGCCCTTTTTTGGCTTGCGATACAATGTGTTGAGGGTAGTTTCTCTGAAGTAGTTTAGTGCTCAAGTCTTTCGCTTGGATGTTAAAATCTCGTTTTTTCCGAACAGTTACGTCTGAGATGCAAAAACTGCCCAAAGGGTAAGTTCTCCCTCAGTTGACTAGGATGGAAACTGTTGAATCTAAGTAGGCAGTTCCTAGCTGTAGGCTTAAAGTGTGTAGTTGTGATTAGTTTACCCTCCTGAGCTTGTCTGTTAAGATCCAAGAATACAAGGTTGGATCTGCTCATTGTAGATGTGAATTTAGAAAATGGGTCTTGTAAGTTTAACCAATGTAAGAATTGTGTGACTCCACTCTCATCTCCTTCCCAAATGAGTAACACTTCATCCATGTAACATTTCCATAGGAAAACGTGACTCAGATGTGGGTTGTCAGGGTGTAGGATTTTCTGCTGCTCAAGGTGGTGGACGTACAATCCTGCCACGCTCGGCGTGCATGTACTCCCCATGCTCGTCCCATGCTTCTGGCGATACAGAGTGTGGTGGGATTGAAAGACTTTTTCTGTTAGTGCGAGACAGCAACATTCTAATACCACATGTCTGGGGGTGTGGTATTGCCATGTATCCTTAAATAGGACCTCCTCTAAGATTTCTAGGGTCTCATTATTGGGCAGACTTGTGTATAGGCCCTCTACGTCAAGGCCCACCAGTATGTGGGTCATAGGGTTGAAATCTAGCTCTTTGATAAGACAAAGGGCAGCCTTAATGTCCTGATCTTTGATAAGACAAAGGACAGCCTTAGTGTCCTGTAGGTATGTGTCCGTCTCTTGTATTTATGGCCTGACCACACCCCCAGACATGTGGTATTAGACTGTTTCCTACAGATACTATGTGAATATCCTCTTACATATGTACTAATGCATGCCTTATTATTGCAGCATTGAATTGTTTTTCTTTCTATAAAAAAAGCTCACTTGAGCACTATTAGGAGTGGCGAACACAGGGCTGGTCCCTGTGTAGTCCTGAGGAAGAGCTTGGGGAATGCTCGAAACATGTTGACAGGAATCATTAGGTACACCTAACTCATTGATTTTAGGCACCTTAGTATTCCACCCCATTTTTAATTTACCCCCTAGGAGCAAGAATAAATCATTTGTAGCCCACTAGGTAGGTAGTTTTAACCCACTTACACCAATTCCACTCCACCACATAACACTTCTCGCACTACACATAGTCCATCACCTTAAGTGCTCCTACGTAGTTCGCAAGTCGTAGCACGCCTCAGTCTGTAGAGGGCTGGGATGGCCCCAATGATGAAGCATGTCACCGTGGGGCAACCCTGGTGAGTGAGGGGACACAAGAAAAGAAAAATGTCTTCCTTTTCTTCAAAAACACAACTATTCCAACCCCAGTGAGTGTTGAGAATATTATTAAAACTGATATAGCTAGGCTCCTGACCCCTGTTTCAGGGGTTTTTCATGTTATATACTGACAGTAACCTGGATATTCAGTCATACATGTTGAGAGTAGGGGGACTGCTGCTGGTTTTGATCTGGTGGTATTACACTTTCCTATGTATTGTAGTTGTATAATTACTCTTTTGTTTTCATTATCTCTAACCCTGATGAAGTTCCATTGATTAACTCTGTAGGATTGAAATGAGTTTCCATGGATTAAGTCTGTAGGAATGAAACTCATGTCAGTAGACATTTTTCTTGTATATGGATAAGTGCTATAAAATAAAGACATAGAAGATAAAGACAAAGAAGAGGGGGCTTGACCGAGTGGCTGAAGATGACGGACATGTCTGCCGGAGCACCCGCATATAGCCCTGTTTATACAAATTAATTTGTTAAAGTGATGGTAGCTTCAAGATTTGGAGGGCACAAACACCTACGGGGAACCAGGCACTGCTGCAGGAATCTCTTTCACCAACAGGGGTAGCAAGCACTGGGAGGAGCGACACAAGCTGTCTGGCTTGCGAACAGGCAGGGGGCATGAAGTTGGTGGTACACTCCATTGTCCAGGGAACATCAAGGCCATGCAGAGGCATGAGCAGTGCCCAAGTGCAACAAAAATGCAAGAAGATGATGTAAACTTGAAGGATGTCCTGCTAATGAGGACTCCTTGGACAGGCATGTCCAGTGAAGACACAGTGATGAGCAGCCTGGTGAGTGGTGTAGAATGACTTGCCTGGGGAGTTAGAGCCATGCTGTTTTGGAGTGGATGAGGACTTGGAGAACCCAGGCTCAGTGGAAAACAGACAGGCCTCATTCCCTGTGGAAGAGTTCCTGACTCATATGACTACCTCTGCAGGTGACCCCCAAAGTAGAGGCACAACCACTGACTGCATGGAGTGGAATAGATATTAATGTTATGCAGCAACACATGCAGTCTGTTTACCCTTTTGATCAGGTACAGGGAGTTTACAGGGTGGACCTTCCTTGTAAACATACCCCCATTGGAGGGAGGGGCTCCCGATGCCCCATCTCTATTGATCTGGGATGCATCTGCTTCCTACATTTAACACTTAGGTCACCATAGGTCCAGGGGCCCACAGATTACTGACCCAGGCGGCGACCCGTAGACTAAATGCTTGGAAGTGGTGGCCGCAGTGTGGAACCCAACCAGTCGACGGGGGAAAAGTGGAGGACAAGGGGCCAAGAAACATCACACTTTCTCCATAGCTGCGAGCTTGGGTATTCCTGCCCCCGCCCCTACCTTGACTGACTCCAAGGCTGCTGACTGGCATGTGGGGGCAGCAGGTGTCAAAATTGAACTGTGGCA
>NW_028243778.1:0-20570 GCF_964263255.1 Lissotriton vulgaris | reverse complement strand
AATGGTATTTAAATTAACTTCCCGGGGTGAAGAAACCCTTTTTGAGAACTCAGAGTGAGTAAATTGGCCATTTTCATGCACTTTTAACCATTCCATAAATCTTGTGTTTTGGGCCCCTGGAAGCATGAAAATCACTTTAAACATGCTCATTTTAGCTCTAACACTGATGATCCACCTACAAATGTGAACTGACGTTCAAAAATAAAACATTTGAAAACGGACCATTTTCCACATTTCTGAAGCATGACGTAATGGGGGGGTGTTATCTCTTTTGTCGAAAATCAGCCGTTTTTGCTCGAACATTAAATGCCTCCAAATGGTATTTAATTAACTTCCCGAGCCCCTGGAAGCATGAAAATCACTTTAAACATGCTAATTTTAGCTCTAACACTGATGATCCACCTACAAATGTGAACTGACGTTCAAAAATAAAACATTTGAAAACGGACCATTTTCCACATTTCTGAAGCATGACGTAATGGGGGGGTGTTATCTCTTTTGTCGAAAATCAGCCGTTTTTGCTCGAACATTAAATGCCTCCAAATGGTATTTAATTAACTTCCCGAGCCCCTGGAAGCATGAAAATCACTTTAAACATGCTAATTTTAGCTCTAACACTGATGATCCACCTACAAATGTGAACTGACGTTCAAAAATAAAACATTTGAAAACGGACCATTTTCCACATTTCTGAAGCATGACGTAATGGGGGGTGTTATCTCTTTTGTCGAAAATCAGCCGTTTTTGCTCGAACATTAAATGCCTCCAAATGGTATTTAATTAACTTCCCGGGTGAAGAAACCCTTTTTGAGAACTCAGAGTGAGTAAATTGGCCATTTTCATGCACTTTTAACCATTCCATAAATCTTGTGTTTTGGGCCCCTGGAAGCATGAAAATCACTTTAAACATGCTAATTTTAGCTCTAACACTGATGATCCACCTACAAATGTGAACTGACGTTCAAAAATAAAACATTTGAAAACGGACCATTTTCCACATTTCTGAAGCATGACGTAATGGGGGGTGTTATCTCTTTTGTCGAAAATCAGCCGTTTTTGCTCGAACATTAAATGCCTCCAAATGGTATTTAATTAACTTCCCGAGCCCCTGGAAGCATGAAAATCACTTTAAACATGCTAATTTTAGCTCTAACACTGATGATCCACCTACAAATGTGAACTGACGTTCAAAAATAAAACATTTGAAAACGGACCATTTTCCACATTTCTGAAGCATGACGTAATGGGGGGGTGTTATCTCTTTTGTCGAAAATCAGCCGTTTTTGCTCGAACATTAAATGCCTCCAAATGGTATTTAATTAACTTCCCGGGGTGAAGAAACCCTTTTTGAGAACTCAGAGTGAGTAAATTGGCCATTTTCATGCACTTTTAACCATTCCATAAATCTTGTGTTTTGGGCCCCTGGAAGCATGAAAATCACTTTAAACATGCTAATTTTAGCTCTAACACTGATGATCCACCTACAAATGTGAACTGACGTTCAAAAATAAAACATTTGAAAACGGACCATTTTCCACATTTCTGAAGCATGACGTAATGGGGGGGTGTTATCTCTTTTGTCGAAAATCAGCCGTTTTTGCTCGAACATTAAATGCCTCCAAATGGTATTTAATTAACTTCCCGAGCCCCTGGAAGCATGAAAATCACTTTAAACATGCTAATTTTAGCTCTAACACTGATGATCCACCTACAAATGTGAACTGACGTTCAAAAATAAAACATTTGAAAACGGACCATTTTCCACATTTCTGAAGCATGACGTAATGGGGGGGTGTTATCTCTTTTGTCGAAAATCAGCCGTTTTTGCTCGAACATTAAATGCCTCCAAATGGTATTTAATTAACTTCCCGAGCCCCTGGAAGCATGAAAATCACTTTAAACATGCTAATTTTAGCTCTAACACTGATGATCCACCTACAAATGTGAACTGACGTTCAAAAATAAAACATTTGAAAACGGACCATTTTCCACATTTCTGAAGCATGACGTAATGGGGGGGTGTTATCTCTTTTGTCGAAAATCAGCCGTTTTTGCTCGAACATTAAATGCCTCCAAATGGTATTTAATTAACTTCCCGGGGTGAAGAAACCCTTTTTGAGAACTCAGAGTGAGTAAATTGGCCATTTTCATGCACTTTTAACCATTCCATAAATCTTGTGTTTTGGGCCCCTGGAAGCATGAAAATCACTTTAAACATGCTCATTTTAGCTCTAACACTGATGATCCACCTACAAATGTGAACTGACGTTCAAAAATAAAACATTTGAAAACTGACCATTTTCCACATTTCTGAAGCATGACGTAATGGGGGGGTGTTATCTCTTTTGTCGAAAATCAGCCGTTTTTGCTCGAACATTAAATGCCTCCAAATGGTATTTAATTAACTTCCTGAGCCCCTGGAAGCATGAAAATCACTTTAAACATGCTAATTTTAGCTCTAACACTGATGATCCACCTACAAATGTGAACTGACGTTCAAAAATAAAACATTTGAAAACGGACCATTTTCCACATTTCTGAAGCATGACGTAATGGGGGGGTGTTATCTCTTTTGTCGAAAATCAGCAGTTTTTGCTCGAACATTAAATGCCTCCAAATGGTATTTAATTAACTTCCCGAGCCCCTGGAAGCATGAAAATCACTTTAAACATGCTAATTTTAGCTCTAACACTGATGATCCACCTACAAATGTGAACTGACGTTCAAAAATAAAACATTTGAAAACGGACCATTTTCCACATTTCTGAAGCATGACGTAATGGGGGGGTGTTATCTCTTTTGTCGAAAATCAGCCGTTTTTGCTCGAACATTAAATGCCTCCAAATGGTATTTAATTAACTTCCCGGGGTGAAGAAACCCTTTTTGAGAACTCAGAGTGAGTAAATTGGCCATTTTCATGCACTTTTAACCATTCCATAAATCTTGTGTTTTGGGCCCCTGGAAGCATGAAAATCACTTTAAACATGCTAATTTTAGCTCTAACACTGATGATCCACCTACAAATGTGAACTGACGTTAAAAAATAAAACATTTGAAAACGGACCATTTTCCACATTTCTGAAGCATGACGTAATGGGGGGGTGTTATCTCTTTTGTCGAAAATCAGCCGTTTTTGCTCGAACATTAAATGCCTCCAAATGGTATTTAATTAACTTCCCGAGCCCCTGGAAGCATGAAAATCACTTTAAACATGCTAATTTTAGCTCTAACACTGATGATCCACCTACAAATGTGAACTGACGTTCAAAAATAAAACATTTGAAAACGGACCATTTTCCACATTTCTGAAGCATGACGTAATGGGGGGGTGTTATCTCTTTTGTCGAAAATCAGCCGTTTTTGCTCGAACATTAAATGCCTCCAAATGGTATTTAATTAACTTCCCGAGCCCCTGGAAGCATGAAAATCACTTTAAACATGCTAATTTTAGCTCTAACACTGATGATCCACCTACAAATGTGAACTGACGTTCAAAAATAAAACATTTGAAAACGGACCATTTTCCACATTTCTGAAGCATGACGTAATGGGGGGGTGTTATCTCTTTTGTCGAAAATCAGCCGTTTTTGCTCGAACATTAAATGCCTCCAAATGGTATTTAATTAACTTCCCGAGCCCCTGGAAGCATGAAAATCACTTTAAACATGCTAATTTTAGCTCTAACACTGATGATCCACCTACAAATGTGAACTGACGTTCAAAAATAAAACATTTGAAAACGGACCATTTTCCACATTTCTGAAGCATGACGTAATGGGGGGGTGTTATCTCTTTTGTCGAAAATCAGCCGTTTTTGCTCGAACATTAAATGCCTCCAAATGGTATTTAATTAACTTCCCGAGCCCCTGGAAGCATGAAAATCACTTTAAACATGCTAATTTTAGCTCTAACACTGATGATCCACCTACAAATGTGAACTGACGTTCAAAAATAAAACATTTGAAAACGGACCATTTTCCACATTTCTGAAGCATGACGTAATGGGGGGGTGTTATCTCTTTTGTCGAAAATCAGCCGTTTTTGCTCGAACATTAAATGCCTCCAAATGGTATTTAATTAACTTCCCGGGGTGAAGAAACCCTTTTGAGAACTCAGAGTGAGTAAATTGGCCATTTTCATGCACTTTTAACCATTCCATAAATCTTGTGTTTTGGGCCCCTGGAAGCATGAAAATCACTTTAAACATGCTAATTTTAGCTCTAACACTGATGATCCACCTACAAATGTGAACTGACGTTCAAAAATAAAACATTTGAAAACGGACCATTTTCCACATTTCTGAAGCATGACGTAATGGGGGGGTGTTATCTCTTTTGTCGAAAATCAGCCGTTTTTGCTCGAACATTAAATGCCTCCAAATGGTATTTAATTAACTTCCCGAGCCCCTGGAAGCATGAAAATCACTTTAAACATGCTAATTTTAGCTCTAACACTGATGATCCACCTACAAATGTGAACTGACGTTCAAAAATAAAACATTTGAAAACGGACCATTTTCCACATTTCTGAAGCATGACGTAATGGGGGGGTGTTATCTCTTTTGTCGAAAATCAGCCGTTTTTGCTCGAACATTAAATGCCTCCAAATGGTATTTAATTAACTTCCCGAGCCCCTGGAAGCATGAAAATCACTTTAAACATGCTAATTTTAGCTCTAACACTGATGATCCACCTACAAATGTGAACTGACGTTCAAAAATAAAACATTTGAAAACGGACCATTTTCCACATTTCTGAAGCATGACGTAATGGGGGGGTGTTATCTCTTTTGTCGAAAATCAGCCGTTTTTGCTCGAACATTAAATGCCTCCAAATGGTATTTAATTAACTTCCCGGGGTGAAGAAACCCTTTTTGAGAACTCAGAGTGAGTAAATTGGCCATTTTCATGCACTTTTAACCATTCCATAAATCTTGTGTTTTGGGCCCCTGGAAGCATGAAAATCACTTTAAACATGCTAATTTTAGCTCTAACACTGATGATCCACCTACAAATGTGAACTGACGTTCAAAAATAAAACATTTGAAAACGGACCATTTTCCACATTTCTGAAGCATGACGTAATGGGGGGGTGTTATCTCTTTTGTCGAAAATCAGCCGTTTTTGCTCGAACATTAAATGCCTCCAAATGGTATTTAATTAACTTCCCGAGCCCCTGGAAGCATGAAAATCACTTTAAACATGCTTATTTTAGCTCTAACACTGATGATCCACCTACAAATGTGAACTGACGTTCAAAAATAAAACATTTGAAAACGGACCATTTTCCACATTTCTGAAGCATGACGTAATGGGGGGGTGTTATCTCTTTTGTCGAAAATCAGCCGTTTTTGCTCGAACATTAAATGCCTCCAAATGGTATTTAATTAACTTCCCGAGCCCCTGGAAGCATGAAAATCACTTTAAACATGCTAATTTTAGCTCTAACACTGATGATCCACCTACAAATGTGAACTGACGTTCAAAAATAAAACATTTGAAAACGGACCATTTTCCACATTTCTGAAGCATGACGTAATGGGGGGGTGTTATCTCTTTTGTCGAAAATCAGCCGTTTTTGCTCGAACATTAAATGCCTCCAAATGGTATTTAATTAACTTCCCGGGGTGAAGAAACCCTTTTTGAGAACTCAGAGTGAGTAAATTGGCCATTTTCATGCACTTTTAACCATTCCATAAATCTTGTGTTTTGGGCCCCTGGAAGCATGAAAATCACTTTAAACATGCTAATTTTAGCTCTAACACTGATGATCCACCTACAAATGTGAACTGACGTTCAAAAATAAAACATTTGAAAACGGACCATTTTCCACATTTCTGAAGCATGACGTAATGGGGGGGTGTTATCTCTTTTGTCGAAAATCAGCCGTTTTTGCTCGAACATTAAATGCCTCCAAATGGTATTTAATTAACTTCCCGGGGTGAAGAAACCCTTTTTGAGAACTCAGAGTGAGTAAATTGGCCATTTTCATGCACTTTTAACCATTCCATAAATCTTGTGTTTTGGGCCCCTGGAAGCATGAAAATCACTTTAAACATGCTAATTTTAGCTCTAACACTGATGATCCACCTACAAATGTGAACTGACGTTCAAAAATAAAACATTTGAAAACGGACCATTTTCCACATTTCTGAAGCATGACGTAATGGGGGGGTGTTATCTCTTTTGTCGAAAATCAGCCGTTTTTGCTCGAACATTAAATGCCTCCAAATGGTATTTAATTAACTTCCCGAGCCCCTGGAAGCATGAAAATCACTTTAAACATGCTAATTTTAGCTCTAACACTGATGATCCACCTACAAATGTGAACTGACGTTCAAAAATAAAACATTTGAAAACGGACCATTTTCCACATTTCTGAAGCATGACGTAATGGGGGGGTGTTATCTCTTTTGTCGAAAATCAGCCGTTTTTGCTCGAACATTAAATGCCTCCAAATGGTATTTAATTAACTTCCCGAGCCCCTGGAAGCATGAAAATCACTTTAAACATGCTAATTTTAGCTCTAACACTGATGATCCACCTACAAATGTGAACTGACGTTCAAAAATAAAACATTTGAAAACGGACCATTTTCCACATTTCTGAAGCATGACGTAATGGGGGGGTGTTATCTCTTTTGTCGAAAATCAGCCGTTTTTGCTCGAACATTAAATGCCTCCAAATGGTATTTAATTAACTTCCCGGGGTGAAGAAACCCTTTTTGAGAACTCAGAGTGAGTAAATTGGCCATTTTCATGCACTTTTAACCATTCCATAAATCTTGTGTTTTGGGCCCCTGGAAGCATGAAAATCACTTTAAACATGCTAATTTTAGCTCTAACACTGATGATCCACCTACAAATGTGAACTGACGTTCAAAAATAAAACATTTGAAAACGGACCATTTTCCACATTTCTGAAGCATGACGTAATGGGGGGGTGTTATCTCTTTTGTCGAAAATCAGCCGTTTTTGCTCGAACATTAAATGCCTCCAAATGGTATTTAATTAACTTCCCGAGCCCCTGGAAGCATGAAAATCACTTTAAACATGCTAATTTTAGCTCTAACACTGATGATCCACCTACAAATGTGAACTGACGTTCAAAAATAAAACATTTGAAAACGGACCATTTTCCACATTTCTGAAGCATGACGTAATGGGGGGGTGTTATCTCTTTTGTCGAAAATCAGCCGTTTTTGCTCGAACATTAAATGCCTCCAAATGGTATTTAATTAACTTCCCGAGCCCCTGGAAGCATGAAAATCACTTTAAACATGCTAATTTTAGCTCTAACACTGATGATCCACCTACAAATGTGAACTGACGTTCAAAAATAAAACATTTGAAAACGGACCATTTTCCACATTTCTGAAGCATGACGTAATGGGGGGGTGTTATCTCTTTTGTCGAAAATCAGCCGTTTTTGCTCGAACATTAAATGCCTCCAAATGGTATTTAATTAACTTCCCGGGGTGAAGAAACCCTTTTTGAGAACTCAGAGTGAGTAAATTGGCCATTTTCATGCACTTTTAACCATTCCATAAATCTTGTGTTTTGGGCCCCTGGAAGCATGAAAATCACTTTAAACATGCTAATTTTAGCTCTAACACTGATGATCCACCTACAAATGTGAACTGACGTTCAAAAATAAAACATTTGAAAACGGACCATTTTCCACATTTCTGAAGCATGACGTAATGGGGGGGTGTTATCTCTTTTGTCGAAAATCAGCCGTTTTTGCTCGAACATTAAATGCCTCCAAATGGTATTTAATTAACTTCCCGAGCCCCTGGAAGCATGAAAATCACTTTAAACATGCTAATTTTAGCTCTAACACTGATGATCCACCTACAAATGTGAACTGACGTTCAAAAATAAAACATTTGAAAACGGACCATTTTCCACATTTCTGAAGCATGACGTAATGGGGGGGTGTTATCTCTTTTGTCGAAAATCAGCCGTTTTTGCTCGAACATTAAATGCCTCCAAATGGTATTTAATTAACTTCCCGAGCCCCTGGAAGCATGAAAATCACTTTAAACATGCAAATTTTAGCTCTAACACTGATGATCCACCTACAAATGTGAACTGACGTTCAAAAATAAAACATTTGAAAACGGACCATTTTCCACATTTCTGAAGCATGACGTAATGGGGGGGTGTTATCTCTTTTGTCAAAAATCAGCCGTTTTTGCTCGAACATTAAATGCCTCCAAATGGTATTTAATTAACTTCCCGAGCCCCTGGAAGCATGAAAATCACTTTAAACATGCTAATTTTAGCTCTAACACTGATGATCCACCTACAAATGTGAACTGACGTTCAAAAATAAAACATTTGAAAACGGACCATTTTCCACATTTCTGAAGCATGACGTAATGGGGGGGGTGTTATCTCTTTTGTCGAAAATCAGCCGTTTTTGCTCGAACATTAAATGCCTCCAAATGGTATTTAATTAACTTCCCGAGCCCCTGGAAGCATGAAAATCACTTTAAACATGCTAATTTTAGCTCTAACACTGATGATCCACCTAGAAATGTGAACTGACGTTCAAAAATAAAACATTTGAAAACGGACCATTTTCCACATTTCTGAAGCATGACGTAATGGGGGGGTGTTATCTCTTTTGTCGAAAATCAGCCGTTTTTGCTCGAACATTAAATGCCTCCAAATGGTATTTAATTAACTTCCCGAGCCCCTGGAAGCATGAAAATCACTTTAAACATGCTAATTTTAGCTCTAACACTGATGATCCACCTACAAATGTGAACTGACGTTCAAAAATAAAACATTTGAAAACGGACCATTTTCCACATTTCTGAAGCATGACGTAATGGGGGGGTGTTATCTCTTTTGTCGAAAATCAGCCGTTTTTGCTCGAACATTAAATGCCTCCAAATGGTATTTAATTAACTTCCCGGGGTGAAGAAACCCTTTTTGAGATCTCAGAGTGAGTAAATTGGCCATTTTCATGCACTTTTAACCATTCCATAAATCTTGTGTTTTGGGCCCCTGGAAGCATGAAAATCACTTTAAACATGCTAATTTTAGCTCTAACACTGATGATCCACCTACAAATGTGAACTGACGTTCAAAAATAAAACATTTGAAAACGGACCATTTTCCACATTTCTGAAGCATGACGTAATGGGGGGGTGTTATCTCTTTTGTCGAAAATCAGCCGTTTTTGCTCGAACATTAAATGCCTCCAAATGGTATTTAATTAACTTCCCGGGGTGAAGAAACCCTTTTTGAGAACTCAGAGTGAGTAAATTGGCCCTTTTCATGCACTTTTAACCATTCCATAAATCTTGTGTTTTGGGCCCCTGGAAGCATGAAAATCACTTTAAACATGCTAATTTTAGCTCTAACACTGATGATCCACCTACAAATGTGAACTGACGTTCAAAAATAAAACATTTGAAAACGGACCATTTTCCACATTTCTGAAGCATGACGTAATGGGGGGGTGTTATCTCTTTTGTCGAAAATCAGCCGTTTTTGCTCGAACATTAAATGCCTCCAAATGGTATTTAATTAACTTCCCGAGCCCCTGGAAGCATGAAAATCACTTTAAACATGCTAATTTTAGCTCTAACACTGATGATCCACCTACAAATGTGAACTAACGTTCAAAAATAAAACATTTGAAAACGGACTATTTTCCACATTTCTGAAGCATGACGTAATGGGGGGGTGTTATCTCTTTTGTCGAAAATCAGCCGTTTTTGCTCGAACATTAAATGCCTCCAAATGGTATTTAATTAACTTCCCGAGCCCCTGGAAGCATGAAAATCACTTTAAACATGCTAATTTTAGCTCTAACACTGATGATCCACCTACAAATGTGAACTGACGTTCAAAAATAAAACATTTGAAAACGGACCATTTTCCACATTTCTGAAGCATGACGTAATGGGGGGGTGTTATCTCTTTTGTCGAAAATCAGCCGTTTTTGCTCGAACATTAAATGCCTCCAAATGGTATTTAATTAACTTCCCGAGCCCCTGGAAGCATGAAAATCACTTTAAACATGCTAATTTTAGCTCTAACACTGATGATCCACCTACAAATGTGAACTGACGTTCAAAAATAAAACATTTGAAAACGGACCATTTTCCACATTTCTGAAGCATGACGTAATGGGGGGGTGTTATCTCTTTTGTCGAAAATCAGCCGTTTTTGCTCGAACATTAAATGCCTCCAAATGGTATTTAATTAACTTCCCGGGGTGAAGAAACCCTTTTTGAGAACTCAGAGTGAGTAAATTGGCCATTTTCATGCACTTTTAACCATTCCATAAATCTTGTGTTTTGGGCCCCTGGAAGCATGAAAATCACTTTAAACATGCTCATTTTAGCTCTAACACTGATGATCCACCTACAAATGTGAACTGACGTTCAAAAATAAAACATTTGAAAACGGACCATTTTCCACATTTCTGAAGCATGACGTAATGGGGGGGTGTTATCTCTTTTGTCGAAAATCAGCCGTTTTTGCTCGAACATTAAATGCCTCCAAATGGTATTTAATTAACTTCCCGAGCCCCTGGAAGCATGAAAATCACTTTAAACATGCTAATTTTAGCTCTAACACTGATGATCCACCTACAAATGTGAACTGACGTTCAAAAATAAAACATTTGAAAACGGACCATTTTCCACATTTCTGAAGCATGACGTAATGGGGGGGTGTTATCTCTTTTGTCGAAAATCAGCCGTTTTTGCTCGAACATTAAATGCCTCCAAATGGTATTTAATTAACTTCCCGAGCCCCTGGAAGCATGAAAATCACTTTAAACATGCTAATTTTAGCTCTAACACTGATGATCCACCTACAAATGTGAACTGACGTTCAAAAATAAAACATTTGAAAACGGACCATTTTCCACATTTCTGAAGCATGACGTAATGGGGGGGTGTTATCTCTTTTGTCGAAAATCAGCCGTTTTTGCTCGAACATTAAATGCCTCCAAATGGTATTTAATTAACTTCCCGGGGTGAAGAAACCCTTTTTGAGAACTCAGAGTGAGTAAATTGGCCATTTTCATGCACTTTTAACCATTCCATAAATCTTGTGTTTTGGGCCCCTGGAAGCATGAAAATCACTTTAAACATGCTAATTTTAGCTCTAACACTGATGATCCACCTACAAATGTGAACTGACGTTCAAAAATAAAACATTTGAAAACGGACCATTTTCCACATTTCTGAAGCATGACGTAATGGGGGGTGTTATCTCTTTTGTCGAAAATCAGCCGTTTTTGCTCGAACATTAAATGCCTCCAAATGGTATTTAATTAACTTCCCGAGCCCCTGGAAGCATGAAAATCACTTTAAACATGCTAATTTTAGCTCTAACACTGATGATCCACCTACAAATGTGAACTGACGTTCAAAAATAAAACATTTGAAAACGGACCATTTTCCACATTTCTGAAGCATGACGTAATGGGGGGGTGTTATCTCTTTTGTCGAAAATCAGCCGTTTTTGCTCGAACATTAAATGCCTCCAAATGGTATTTAATTAACTTCCCGGGGTGAAGAAACCCTTTTTGAGAACTCAGAGTGAGTAAATTGGCCATTTTCATGCACTTTTAACCATTCCATAAATCTTGTGTTTTGGGCCCCTGGAAGCATGAAAATCACTTTAAACATGCTAATTTTAGCTCTAACACTGATGATCCACCTACAAATGTGAACTGACGTTCAAAAATAAAACATTTGAAAACGGACCATTTTCCACATTTCTGAAGCATGACGTAATGGGGGGGTGTTATCTCTTTTGTCGAAAATCAGCCGTTTTTGCTCGAACATTAAATGCCTCCAAATGGTATTTAATTAACTTCCCGAGCCCCTGGAAGCATGAAAATCACTTTAAACATGCTAATTTTAGCTCTAACACTGATGATCCACCTACAAATGTGAACTGACGTTCAAAAATAAAACATTTGAAAACGGACCATTTTCCACATTTCTGAAGCATGACGTAATGGGGGGGTGTTATCTCTTTTGTCGAAAATCAGCCGTTTTTGCTCGAACATTAAATGCCTCCAAATGGTATTTAATTAACTTCCCGAGCCCCTGGAAGCATGAAAATCACTTTAAACATGCTAATTTTAGCTCTAACACTGATGATCCACCTACAAATGTGAACTGACGTTCAAAAATAAAACATTTGAAAACGGACCATTTTCCACATTTCTGAAGCATGACGTAATGGGGGGGTGTTATCTCTTTTGTCGAAAATCAGCCGTTTTTGCTCGAACATTAAATGCCTCCAAATGGTATTTAATTAACTTCCCGGGGTGAAGAAACCCTTTTTGAGAACTCAGAGTGAGTAAATTGGCCATTTTCATGCACTTTTAACCATTCCATAAATCTTGTGTTTTGGGCCCCTGGAAGCATGAAAATCACTTTAAACATGCTCATTTTAGCTCTAACACTGATGATCCACCTACAAATGTGAACTGACGTTCAAAAATAAAACATTTGAAAACTGACCATTTTCCACATTTCTGAAGCATGACGTAATGGGGGGGTGTTATCTCTTTTGTCGAAAATCAGCCGTTTTTGCTCGAACATTAAATGCCTCCAAATGGTATTTAATTAACTTCCTGAGCCCCTGGAAGCATGAAAATCACTTTAAACATGCTAATTTTAGCTCTAACACTGATGATCCACCTACAAATGTGAACTGACGTTCAAAAATAAAACATTTGAAAACGGACCATTTTCCACATTTCTGAAGCATGACGTAATGGGGGGGTGTTATCTCTTTTGTCGAAAATCAGCAGTTTTTGCTCGAACATTAAATGCCTCCAAATGGTATTTAATTAACTTCCCGAGCCCCTGGAAGCATGAAAATCACTTTAAACATGCTAATTTTAGCTCTAACACTGATGATCCACCTACAAATGTGAACTGACGTTCAAAAATAAAACATTTGAAAACGGACCATTTTCCACATTTCTGAAGCATGACGTAATGGGGGGGTGTTATCTCTTTTGTCGAAAATCAGCCGTTTTTGCTCGAACATTAAATGCCTCCAAATGGTATTTAATTAACTTCCCGGGGTGAAGAAACCCTTTTTGAGAACTCAGAGTGAGTAAATTGGCCATTTTCATGCACTTTTAACCATTCCATAAATCTTGTGTTTTGGGCCCCTGGAAGCATGAAAATCACTTTAAACATGCTAATTTTAGCTCTAACACTGATGATCCACCTACAAATGTGAACTGACGTTAAAAAATAAAACATTTGAAAACGGACCATTTTCCACATTTCTGAAGCATGACGTAATGGGGTGGTGTTATCTCTTTTGTCGAAAATCAGCCGTTTTTGCTCGAACATTAAATGCCTCCAAATGGTATTTAATTAACTTCCCGAGCCCCTGGAAGCATGAAAATCACTTTAAACATGCTAATTTTAGCTCTAACACTGATGATCCACCTACAAATGTGAACTGACGTTCAAAAATAAAACATTTGAAAACGGACCATTTTCCACATTTCTGAAGCATGACGTAATGGGGGGGTGTTATCTCTTTTGTCGAAAATCAGCCGTTTTTGCTCGAACATTAAATGCCTCCAAATGGTATTTAATTAACTTCCCGAGCCCCTGGAAGCATGAAAATCACTTTAAACATGCTAATTTTAGCTCTAACACTGATGATCCACCTACAAATGTGAACTGACGTTCAAAAATAAAACATTTGAAAACGGACCATTTTCCACATTTCTGAAGCATGACGTAATGGGGGGGTGTTATCTCTTTTGTCGAAAATCAGCCGTTTTTGCTCGAACATTAAATGCCTCCAAATGGTATTTAATTAACTTCCCGAGCCCCTGGAAGCATGAAAATCACTTTAAACATGCTAATTTTAGCTCTAACACTGATGATCCACCTACAAATGTGAACTGACGTTCAAAAATAAAACATTTGAAAACGGACCATTTTCCACATTTCTGAAGCATGACGTAATGGGGGGGTGTTATCTCTTTTGTCGAAAATCAGCCGTTTTTGCTCGAACATTAAATGCCTCCAAATGGTATTTAATTAACTTCCCGAGCCCCTGGAAGCATGAAAATCACTTTAAACATGCTAATTTTAGCTCTAACACTGATGATCCACCTACAAATGTGAACTGACGTTCAAAAATAAAACATTTGAAAACGGACCATTTTCCACATTTCTGAAGCATGACGTAATGGGGGGGTGTTATCTCTTTTGTCGAAAATCAGCCGTTTTTGCTCGAACATTAAATGCCTCCAAATGGTATTTAATTAACTTCCCGGGGTGAAGAAACCCTTTTTGAGAACTCAGAGTGAGTAAATTGGCCATTTTCATGCACTTTTAACCATTCCATAAATCTTGTGTTTTGGGCCCCTGGAAGCATGAAAATCACTTTAAACATGCTAATTTTAGCTCTAACACTGATGATCCACCTACAAATGTGAACTGACGTTCAAAAATAAAACATTTGAAAACGGACCATTTTCCACATTTCTGAAGCATGACGTAATGGGGGGGTGTTATCTCTTTTGTCGAAAATCAGCCGTTTTTGCTCGAACATTAAATGCCTCCAAATGGTATTTAATTAACTTCCCGAGCCCCTGGAAGCATGAAAATCACTTTAAACATGCTAATTTTAGCTCTAACACTGATGATCCACCTACAAATGTGAACTGACGTTCAAAAATAAAACATTTGAAAACGGACCATTTTCCACATTTCTGAAGCATGACGTAATGGGGGGGTGTTATCTCTTTTGTCGAAAATCAGCCGTTTTTGCTCGAACATTAAATGCCTCCAAATGGTATTTAATTAACTTCCCGAGCCCCTGGAAGCATGAAAATCACTTTTAAACATGCTAATTTTAGCTCTAACACTGATGATCCACCTACAAATGTGAACTGACGTTCAAAAATAAACATTTGAAAACGGACCATTTTCCACATTTCTGAAGCATGACGTAATGGGGGGGTGTTATCTCTTTTGTCGAAAATCAGCCGTTTTTGCTCGAACATTAAATGCCTCCAAATGGTATTTAATTAACTTCCCGGGGTGAAGAAACCCTTTTTGAGAACTCAGAGTGAGTAAATTGGCCATTTTCATGCACTTTTAACCATTCCATAAATCTTGTGTTTTGGGCCCCTGGAAGCATGAAAATCACTTTAAACATGCTAATTTTAGCTCTAACACTGATGATCCACCTACAAATGTGAACTGACGTTCAAAAATAAAACATTTGAAAACGGACCATTTTCCACATTTCTGAAGCATGACGTAATGGGGGGGTGTTATCTCTTTTGTCGAAAATCAGCCGTTTTTGCTCGAACATTTAAATGCCTCCAAATGGTATTTAATTAACTTCCCGAGCCCCTGGAAGCATGAAAATCACTTTAAACATGCTAATTTTAGCTCTAACACTGATGATCCACCTACAAATGTGAACTGACGTTCAAAAATAAAACATTTGAAAACGGACCATTTTCCACATTTCTGAAGCATGACGTAATGGGGGGGTGTTATCTCTTTTGTCGAAAATCAGCCGTTTTTGCTCGAACATTAAATGCCTCCAAATGGTATTTAATTAACTTCCCGGGGTGAAGAAACCCTTTTTGAGAACTCAGAGTGAGTAAATTGGCCATTTTCATGCACTTTTAACCATTCCATAAATCTTGTGTTTTGGGCCCCTGGAAGCATGAAAATCACTTTAAACATGCTAATTTTAGCTCTAACACTGATGATCCACCTACAAATGTGAACTGACGTTCAAAAATAAAACATTTGAAAACGGGACCATTTTCCACATTTCTGAAGCATGACGTAATGGGGGGTGTTATCTCTTTTGTCGAAAATCAGCCGTTTTTGCTCGAACATTAAATGCCTCCAAATGGTATTTAATTAACTTCCCGAGCCCCTGGAAGCATGAAAAATCACTTTAAACATGCTTATTTTAGCTCTAACACTGATGATCCACCTACAAATGTGAACTGACGTTCAAAAATAAAACATTTGAAAACGGACCATTTTCCACATTTCTGAAGCATGACGTAATGGGGGGGTGTTATCTCTTTTGTCGAAAATCAGCCGTTTTTGCTCGAACATTAAATGCCTCCAAATGGTATTTAATTAACTTCCCGAGCCCCTGGAAGCATGAAAATCACTTTAAACATGCTAATTTTAGCTCTAACACTGATGATCCACCTACAAATGTGAACTGACGTTCAAAAATAAAACATTTGAAACGGACCATTTTCCACATTTCTGAAGCATGACGTAATGGGGGGGTGTTATCTCTTTTGTCGAAAATCAGCCGTTTTTGCTCGAACATTAAATGCCTCCAAATGGTATTTAATTAACTTCCCGGGGTGAAGAAACCCTTTTTGAGAACTCAGAGTGAGTAAATTGGCCATTTTCATGCACTTTTAACCATTCCATAAATCTTGTGTTTTGGGCCCCTGGAAGCATGAAAATCACTTTAAACATGCTAATTTTAGCTCTAACACTGATGATCCACCTACAAATGTGAACTGACGTTCAAAAATAAAACATTTGAAAACGGACCATTTTCCACATTTCTGAAGCATGACGTAATGGGGGGGTGTTATCTCTTTTGTCGAAAATCAGCCGTTTTTGCTCGAACATTAAATGCCTCCAAATGGTATTTAATTAACTTCCCGGGGTGAAGAAACCCTTTTTGAGAACTCAGAGTGAGTAAATTGGCCATTTTCATGCACTTTTAACCATTCCATAAATCTTGTGTTTTGGGCCCCTGGAAGCATGAAAATCACTTTAAACATGCTAATTTTAGCTCTAACACTGATGATCCACCTACAAATGTGAACTGACGTTCAAAAATAAAACATTTGAAAACGGACCATTTTCCACATTTCTGAAGCATGACGTAATGGGGGGGTGTTATCTCTTTTGTCGAAAATCAGCCGTTTTTGCTCGAACATTAAATGCCTCCAAATGGTATTTAATTAACTTCCCGAGCCCCTGGAAGCATGAAAATCACTTTAAACATGCTAATTTTAGCTCTAACACTGATGATCCACCTACAAATGTGAACTGACGTTCAAAAATAAAACATTTGAAAACGGACCATTTTCCACATTTCTGAAGCATGACGTAATGGGGGGGTGTTATCTCTTTTGTCGAAAATCAGCCGTTTTTGCTCGAACATTAAATGCCTCCAAATGGTATTTAATTAACTTCCCGAGCCCCTGGAAGCATGAAAATCACTTTAAACATGCTAATTTTAGCTCTAACACTGATGATCCACCTACAAATGTGAACTGACGTTCAAAAATAAAACATTTGAAAACGGACCATTTTCCACATTTCTGAAGCATGACGTAATGGGGGGGTGTTATCTCTTTTGTCGAAAATCAGCCGTTTTTGCTCGAACATTAAATGCCTCCAAATGGTATTTAATTAACTTCCCGAGCCCCTGGAAGCATGAAAATCACTTTAAACATGCTAATTTTAGCTCTAACACTGATGATCCACCTACAAATGTGAACTGACGTTCAAAAATAAAACATTTGAAAACGGACCATTTTCCACATTTCTGAAGCATGACGTAATGGGGGGGTGTTATCTCTTTTGTCGAAAATCAGCCGTTTTTTGCTCGAACATTAAATGCCTCCAAATGGTATTTAATTAACTTCCCGGGGTGAAGAAACCCTTTTTGAGAACTCAGAGTGAGTAAATTGGCCATTTTCATGCACTTTTAACCATTCCATAAATCTTGTGTTTTGGGCCCCTGGAAGCATGAAAATCACTTTAAACATGCTAATTTTAGCTCTAACACTGATGATCCACCTACAAATGTGAACTGACGTTCAAAAATAAAACATTTGAAAACGGACCATTTTCCACATTTCTGAAGCATGACGTAATGGGGGGTGTTATCTCTTTTGTCGAAAATCAGCCGTTTTTGCTCGAACATTAAATGCCTCCAAATGGTATTTAATTAACTTCCCGAGCCCCTGGAAGCATGAAAATCACTTTAAACATGCTAATTTTAGCTCTAACACTGATGATCCACCTACAAATGTGAACTGACGTTCAAAAATAAAACATTTGAAAACGGACCATTTTCCACATTTCTGAAGCATGACGTAATGGGGGGGGTGTTATCTCTTTGTCGAAAATCAGCCGTTTTTGCTCGAACATTAAATGCCTCCAAATGGTATTTAATTAACTTCCCGAGCCCCTGGAAGCATGAAAATCACTTTAAACATGCTAATTTTAGCTCTAACACTGATGATCCACCTACAAATGTGAACTGACGTTCAAAAATAAAACATTTGAAAACGGACCATTTTCCACATTTCTGAAGCATGACGTAATGGGGGGGTGTTATCTCTTTTGTCAAAAATCAGCCGTTTTTGCTCGAACATTAAATGCCTCCAAATGGTATTTAATTAACTTCCCGAGCCCCTGGAAGCATGAAAATCACTTTAAAACATGCTAATTTTAGCTCTAACACTGATGATCCACCTACAAATGTGAACTGACGTTCAAAAATAAAACATTTGAAAACGGACCATTTTCCACATTTCTGAAGCATGACGTAATGGGGGGTGTTATCTCTTTTGTCGAAAATCAGCCGTTTTTGCTCGAACATTAAATGCCTCCAAATGGTATTTAATTAACTTCCCGAGCCCCTGGAAGCATGAAAATCACTTTAAAACATGCTAATTTTAGCTCTAACACTGATGATCCACCTACAAATGTGAACTGACGTTCAAAAATAAAACATTTGAAAACGGACCATTTTCCACATTTCTGAAGCATGACGTAATGGGGGGGTGTTATCTCTTTTGTCGAAAATCAGCCGTTTTTGCTCGAACATTAAATGCCTCCAAATGGTATTTAATTAACTTCCCGAGCCCCTGGAAGCATGAAAATCACTTTAAACATGCTAATTTTAGCTCTAACACTGATGATCCACCTACAAATGTGAACTGACGTTCAAAAATAAAACATTTGAAAACGGACCATTTTCCACATTTCTGAAGCATGACGTAATGGGGGGGTGTTATCTCTTTTGTCGAAAATCAGCCGTTTTTGCTCGAACATTAAATGCCTCCAAATGGTATTTAATTAACTTCCCCGGGTGAAGAAACCCTTTTTGAGAACTCAGAGTGAGTAAATTGGCCATTTTCATGCACTTTTAACCATTCCATAAATCTTGTGTTTTGGCCCCTGGAAGCATGAAAATCACTTTAAACATGCTAATTTTAGCTCTAACACTGATGATCCACCTACAAATGTGAACTGACGTTCAAAAATAAAACATTTGAAAACGGACCATTTTCCACATTTCTGAAGCATGACGTAATGGGGGGGTGTTATCTCTTTTGTCGAAAATCAGCCGTTTTTGCTCGAACATTAAATGCCTCCAAATGGTATTTAATTAACTTCCCGGGGTGAAGAAACCCTTTTGAGAACTCAGAGTGAGTAAATTGGCCATTTTCATGCACTTTTAACCATTCCATAAATCTGTGTTTTGGGCCCCTGGAAGCATGGAAAATCACTTTAAACATGCTAATTTTAGCTCTAACACTGATGATCCACCTACAAATGTGAACTGACGTTCAAAAATAAAACATTTGAAAACGGACCATTTTCCACATTTCTGAAGCATGACGTAATGGGGGGGTGTTATCTCTTTTGTCGAAAATCAGCCGTTTTGCTCGAACATTAAATGCCTCCAAATGGTATTTAATTAACTTCCCGAGCCCCTGGAAGCATGAAAATCACTTTAAACATGCTAATTTTAGCTCTAACACTGATGATCCACCTACAAATGTGAACTGACGTTCAAAAATAAAACATTTGAAAACGGACCATTTTCCACATTTCTGAAGCATGACGTAATGGGGGGGTGTTATCTCTTTTGTCGAAAATCAGCCGTTTTTGCTCGAACATTTAAATGCCTCCAAAATGGTATTTAATTAACTTCCCGAGCCCCCTGGAAGCATGAAAATCACTTTAAACATGCTATTTTAGCTCTAACACTGATGATCCACCTACAAATGTGAACTGACGTTCAAAAATAAAACATTTGAAAACGGACCATTTTCCACATTTCTGAAGCATGACGTAATGGGGGGGTGTTATCTCTTTTGTCGAAAATCAGCCGTTTTTGCTCGAACATTAAATGCCTCCAAATGGTATTTAATTAACTTCCCGGGGTGAAGAAACCCTTTTTGAGAACTCAGAGTGAGTAAATTGGCCATTTTCATGCACTTTTAACCATTCCATAAATCTTGTGTTTTGGGCCCCTGGAAGCATGAAAATCACTTTAAACATGCTATTTTAGCTCTAACACTGATGATCCACCTACAAATGTGAACTGACGTTCAAAAATAAAACATTTGAAAACGGACCATTTTCCACATTTCTGAAGCATGACGTAATGGGGGGGTGTTATCTCTTTTGTCGAAATCAGCCGTTTTTGCTCGAACATTAAATGCCTCCAAATGGTATTTAATTACTTCCCGAGCCCCTGGAAGCATGAAAATCACTTTAAACATGCTAATTTTA
>NW_028243777.1:0-15412 GCF_964263255.1 Lissotriton vulgaris | reverse complement strand
CTAATTTAAAAACTACTCAGTATTTCATGGAACAAGGACATTTCTAATTTTCTAATGTTGAGAACATCAGTACCTTTGTGATAATTACCATATGACTCCAGATCTGGCTCAACAAAGAGGATAGCGCAGCACAGCATATATTGTATGCCATTAGGCTTGAGAGTTATTAAGGGTACTCTTCTGTTATCAAGGCTTCAGTCCAGCTGTCACACAGGATATGTTTCTTTGTTTTCCTACAAGGCAAGTCAGAAAACATAACTTTTTGAATGCAAATACAATGTTTAGTGGCAATTCACAGAGAAGCACTGTGATATTTTTTATTTTTAGGATTAAGTTGTACCAATGACAATATGCCCCAAATTTGATCTCTGCAGACTGTAATTGGTTTTAGGCGGGCTAAATCACTCAAACTGCTTCTCCTAATTTCGAATGTCATAAAGGTCTCTGTTTAGGAGCAAGTGTTTTGTCTTCATTTGTTGTTCATCACCTCCAATTCTAAGGGAGATCTTTGGCGAGTCAGGACAGATGGAGGAGACCACAGGCAGGTCTTTGTGCTGGCCTTTTGAGATAATATATGACCCACTCAGGGCAATCACATGGTAGGAGTTGGCCAGCTGTATAAATATGCTAGCACCTAGTCCAGGATGGTCCACTAAATTGTATTCAAGTCAAGCTGAGATAACAACATTCCTCCTCTGGTAAACTGTCTCCAGCAGGGAATCACCCTCAGTGGCTACAGATATCAAGTTTTTCCTGTGCTGAGCTTTTTTGACACTTAATTCAAAGCATCAGTGGGGCAGGTATGAGTATATAATGTATAGTACATAACAAATGAAAAGAGAAACCGGACTAAATTCAGGCAGTCCTGCATTGTCTGTTCTCATGGCGGCCATATTAGAATGGTACTCCATTCACACATAGTTCATTTTACAGGTGCTTCTAGTAAGGTTGTTACTCTGTGCATTGTTATACTGAGCTCAACATAATATACTAATATTGACATAGTGCCTTCATGCACATAGGACTGTTGCTTTGAACTGTTTTCGTTACGGGCGAGGGGGGACAGAAGGAGTAACTCTTGTATATATATATATATATATATATATATATATATATATATATATATATATATATATATATATATATATATATCAACAAAAGAGCACTCTGCATTCGAGGGCCTCACACGTTGTACATTTCCATCTGTTGGCAGAAAGAAAGGCTTGCAAGGAGTTTCCTTTCAGGCATATTTATTCAGCTTGCCTCATTTTCGTGTTTCCAAACATGTTTCGGGCAGCATTGCCCTTGATCACTGGTGTAGGCAAATTCACAAGCAGCATTAGTTCAAAAGCACACCTGCGCCTTTTTAAATGCATGCCCCTCCTGGCTTCCACTCGCTTTGCATTATTGTTAATGTAGTCTTTGCATAGTGCGTGCTGCCAAATGAAGGGATTAACAGCACGGGGTGCTGACAGGGAGGCCTGTCAGCTGGAGCAGTAGTCCATTTCCCACCAGAGTAAGGGCTGCTGCATCATTGTGGCCCCAGAGCTTTACTCTGTAAAGGGCAGCCCTCAGTGCCTGTTGCAGCGCCTGGGAAATTGGTCAGAATTTGGAGCTTCTCTGTGCTTTTAACAACCCCCCAGTATTTTGCTCGAGTTTAAGTCTGCATCTATCAATGTGGCGCCAACACAGCTGCTCCGTAAGAATCAATCCTAGATACTCAAAAGTGTGCACACGCTCCAGAGAAGAGCCTTTAATCTTTGGGTCGGGTCTAGTGGTGCGACGAGGATTGAGTACCATGTATTTTGTTTTTGTGATATTGATTTCCAGTCCCCTCTTGGTGCAAAAAAGTGTCATCCACAAACATGAGGGCTGGGACTCTGATGGCTAGGAGGTTTGGAGAATCTCCCTCCCACCCATTCAGGTTGTCAATTAGGCCAATGACATAGATTGTAAAATGGGTAAGTGCTAAAATGCAGCCTTGCCTGACCCCTCTTGTGACCGGGAAGCACTCTGTCAACTTGCCAAATTGACCACACCTCACCTGTACATAATTGTGCTCACGAAGTCTTATGATATTGGCCACTAAATATTTAGGAATACCCATATCAGCCAGCACCTGCCAGAGTATGGGCCTCAGAACTAGGTTGAATTCCAAATGAAGATCTACAAACACCACATACAACCACCTGCCTCCCATAACCACCGTCTCCCATAAAAGCATTTGGAGGTAGAAGACCTGATCCACGTGCTGGTGCTGTTCCTAAAGCCAACCTGTAGGGAGGGGTGCACTTCCTTGGAATTTAGCCTTTATTGCCTCCTTCCTGGGTGGATTCTGCTGAATAACTTCTGGGATCAATTAATAAGGCTTATAGGTCTGCAATTAGATGGGAATGATGGGCAGCCTTTTTTTTATTATATTGCTTTTTCATGTATTTCTTATTTTTTTATCAACATTTTTTTAAAATAAAACATTTTAAGAGATATATTTTTTTCGGGAGATCGATACACAGACAAAACATGAACAGCATATACTAAAATTGAATATGACATATTAATCACAAAGTTATGCTGAAAAAAGTATACCACAATCACAATTATACAACAGACAGTTTTTTTTAACAGCCTAGAGTTTTTTTTAAGAAAAGAGGAAAATGGCCACAAAACTAATTGGGACAATCAAGTAATTTACTCAAAGGGCAAACACCAAACTGTATCTAAACTAAGCTCAAAGGGAAGTTCAACATTTTTTAGTAATACATTTTTTCGGAGCTACAGTGGGAAAATAGAAAAGGCACTCTTTTGGTGGAAAATTGTCGACACGGTTCGGACCCCTTTATATCGATTTTGGGGTTCTCCTCCGGACCCAGAACACTAGGATGCTTAAATTTCCACTACATCTTATCTAGACGCCGAATTTGTAAATCAACAGTCTGAAAGCCTTCAGACACATACATACCGAAGTGGAATTTTCAAATTTCAGCCATGTTTCGGTGGGGAAGTGACTTGTGCTTTGATTAGTGTTTATTTCTTTGCCTCTTTGGAACTAGTGGTTGTACTGGTTCACGGACTTTCACTGCAAGAGTGCAGTACTTGTTCACTGTCACTTACCGCGGTCCTTTCATGTCCGCTTGAAGATAAACAGATGACCTATCTGTTATGAAAAATGTTCAGCTTGAGAAGACATTCACAACACATGTACAAACTTCCAGGAGGTTTTGTGTATTACTTGCAGTAGTGGTCCATGTTTGGCACGAGTAGCTGCATGGGAGGAGGGGTGAGGGGGCATAGGGGTAATAAAGGGAGGAGAGCATAGCAACAAAAAAAATTAATAATTTCAACTTACCGTCAGCCGGGCGCGCCCCGTGTCGTGATCCTCAGCTAAAAGCACAGGCTCCCAGAATGCCCTAGGGCCAATACTGAAGCTGCCCGCACATGAGAGCAGCTTCAGGGTTGACCTGAGTGCCCTCGATTAGCACTCCAGTATAGACTAGGAATCTGTGCCCGCTCTCCCCAACCACAGCATGGCAACTTTGGTTGGAGAGAGGTTCACTGCGCATGATGCCAAATCATCATGCACAGAAAAAGGAGTGTGTTGGACCTGGGGTCTCCAAGTCACATAGGGTAGCTTGGCACTAAATAGAAAGGCCTAAATCAAAGGTACATGTGTAAAGTTTGCGTCACACCCTTCAGTAACCCAATGTCCCTCCACTAGAAAAGAAAGACACCACACCTCTTTTTTTTTAGAAAAATACGGGCTGTTTTATAAAATCCTTTTGTTAAATTTTCTCTCTCTTCAGTAGTTCAACAATTAAATACGCTGTACATCTTGACCTTTTTCCCCAACCATACCCTGTAACACCACTAGGCTTGGTCGCTTGAATTCTACACATTCACTAGTACTCAGTTCAACAACCCCTTGGCATTTCAACTTTCCTACAATGATTTTACACTATGATGCACTGTCTTAGTACTCAGATTCGGCACCTCTTACAACAATGGTTTGCACTTACAAGAGGAGGTTTTCTTGTACAAGGTTCCCAAGAACTAAAGGATTAACATCTATACTTAGATTCTCTTGTTAGGCGTTCACTGGTTATTATGTAAGGCTTAAATTAGAAGACATTTCATTTGTAACTTGAACCAGGGCATCAATACATCAGTTAGGTTGAAGAACTCCCCTCCCCTCGCCTCATCTACTGGAGCACTAGATTAATTAACCTATATCTGGCAATGAACTACAAGTGTTACTACACAAGGCTTTTCACGGTCTGGACCACCCAGACGCTCAGTTAAGGAGTACTCCGCTCAAGTCACTAATGCCCTCCAAAGATTATCTCTTCAGCTCAGCCCCGCAGCTCTGATTCAGTTCCTCCGGGCTCCGGACCATCCAGACTTTTAAGCTGGGGTTGCAGGTGTCTATTTTCGGACTCCCCCGCCTTTACCTTAGAGCCTGCTTACTTGTTGTGGCAGAACCCTGTTTTCCACTTCCCCCGGCCTCACCAGGAATCTGCCAGCAAATCTCACCGCCAGCTTTGGGAGCTCCAGGTTGAGCCGTCGGGATCGCGTCTCGTCGTCTCTTCACACAAGCGTCCTCCGTCACAAGCCGCACACTGGGCCTGCGCAGAGGAACAGCGTCTGAGGCGCAGGGCCGGCCTCCTTCTCTCGCCGGCGGTAATGCTCACAGCAGGTTCCACCCTCAAGCGGTTAAGTCTCCAAGGCCACTCCGTCCCCTGACACTTTCAGAAGCTTCTCAGTGAGCCTGCGCAGGGGAACAGCGTTTTCCTCGATCCGGCTCTTTCTTCTATAGTTCGACCCGTAGTCCGAACAAGGATTGGGCTTACTGCCGGAACCGGGTCCACGATCAGGTCACCTCTTCCTCACACAGCGGCAGTGCCCTCCAACCCAGGAGCGTGACAAGGAGAGGATGGGACCCACTTTTTCCACCACACAAAGATAACCGATGGAGCCCAGTCTGTGGGGCAGTGTCCAGAAAAGACCCAGGTAAAGTTAAGGCGGCTTATTTAACTCAGTCCAAGCCTTGTTTTACTCAAAGCTCAGGGGACCGGTAATTAACTCCCACGCCATAGACAGTGGTTAGGAAGTCCCAATTCAGCTCACCCACTCTACCCTTTCCTTCTCCTCAGCGGTCTTTCCTAAGGCTAGAGGTCAATTCCTCCTAACTCGTCAGGGGACCCCAAGCAGGAACAAGAAGGAGGTCATACAGCAGGGCCAGATCTGTGGAACAGGGGCAGTGGCAGCAGTAAGGCAGCAACCCTCTGACAAGAAGTCAACCCTCTGAGCTTCCTAACCCTCTATCCCCACAGCCTGCACTCCGACTGGTTCTGTGGCTACACAAAATGGCCGACCAGGTTCTGCTCTTATATACCCCTAGCCTCCAGTGTCCAAAACAGGCCAGAAGGTTCTAGAGTCTCCCTGTGTTATCCTATGGGCCCCTGCTCCTGAGGTGACAGTTATGGCAGTTGCTGACCACCATTTTGCGTGACCCATACTTTCTAGTCAGAAAAGGCGCCTAGGCCTCAGGAAAAGGACTATGAGGGCAAAAGAGCATCTAACCCCTAGGTCAATACCTATAAAAAAAATCCAGTGGACATGAAAAGGTAAAAAAAGGTTTGAGGGGCGAACAGGGGACAAAATAAATAATTATTAGGAGGGACTACCCAAAGGGCAGACAGGTCTAACACGCGTCCCCCCAGCTGAAAGTGGGGAGAGCTACCCAACCCCTTGGGAATCCTCATCACTAAGGCGGAAGTACCTAGAGAGACCGTCCGCATTGGCGTGGTCCACTCCAGGCCGATATTCCACCTGGAAGTCCATTCCCTGTAGGGAGATGGACCACCTCAACAACTTGGGATTTTCCCCCTTCATTTGCATCAGTCAACGAAGGGGTCGGTGGTTGGTCTGAACCAGGAAGTGCAAGCCAAACAGGTATGGCCGCAACTTCTTCAGAGCCCATACCACCGCAAAAGCTTCCCGCTCAATTGCACTCCACTTCTGTTCCCGGGGAAGCAGTCTCCTGGACAGGAAGACTACTGGCTGATCCAGACCATCTTCATTGAGTTGCGATAACACTGCCCCAATGCCATGCTCTGATGCGTCTGTCTGGACAATGAACTCCTTGGAGAAGTCTGGGGCCCTCAGGACCGGTGCTGCACACATTGCCTGTTTCAATTTCACAAAGGCTTGCTGACAAGCCTCTGTCCAGACCACCCGTTGAGGTTGTTTCTTGGATGTGAGCTCTGTGAGGGGCGCTACAATAGTGCCATACCCCTTCACAAAGCGACGGTAGTAACCTGTGAGGCCCAGGAAAGCTCGGACCTCAGTCTGGGTCTTGGGGGGTCCCAGGCCATGATTGCCTCGATCTTTGCCTGGAGGGGCTGCACTGTTCCCCTACCCACCAAGTGGCCTAAGTACACAACCGACCCCTGCCCAATCTGACATTTGCTGGCCTTGATTGTCAAGCCAGCTTGTTTCAGGGTCTGGAGAACAGCTTGCAAGTGATGCAAATGGTCCTCCCAATGTAGTGTAGTTCCTATTTTCCCAATAGGCCCTGCGCATTGGAATAACATAAACAGTAGTATAGACGTAGAAGTGCGGATCTTTCAGGTCTCTACTGACTATGCTAAACTTAATTGGGTTTGTTACCAACTAGCTCAGAGGTCACTGGAAACTTTCTTGACTGAATAGGAAGTGATCAGCTTCCCTGGTACAGACAAGAAGGGATTCAGTTTTCCAACAACCGAATAAACATGACAACTTTGCTCCTTAGAAAAAGAGTCAATCTCTAGAGTTGTGTGAAACAATAGACAGTTATTTTACTCAGTCAGTTTTGTGCAGATTACTTTCACCAAAGTGCAGAGAATAGAGAGACAGGCGTTTTCAATAAAAAGGAATTATTTATTGAACAGTCTTTCTTCTCATACAAGAGAAATGAATTGCCACAATTGCAAGACTAGTTATTATAAAAAGTGCGTACAGTAAAATGAGGATTGCGAAATAATACTGTAAAAGCATTGATATGGTTTCCTAGCCATACAATGGTTTAAAATGAATAAAACATATATACATTCATATATACATTAGGCTAACGTACTCAACTGGTGCTTCTAACTACGCCTACCCCAGTGTACCTGACCTAAGCCTAATACTCGGGAGGGAGTAAGTAAGTAGCTTTAAGTTAAGTTAAGTTAAGTTGGTTTTGCCAAGGTTTGCTCAAGAATTCTCTCTAAGGGTTTAGTCAACACCATACCTCTGGAATAGAATGTTGGAGGTCTTGTATCTCCTTCCAGGACTCGATATCCCAGTCCCTCGCAAGAGTAGGCTGGAAACGCCGGTGCTGGATTTTCTCGGCAGGAGAAAAGACAGCGTCTCTCTCAGTGCGTCGAGGAAGAGGAGGGGCAGCGTCCGTGGGCAGCTTGTGTCTGCTGGGCTCTGCAGGGGACAGCTGTTCTGCTCCTATGTTCACCACACCATCGCTATCATCGATGTCGTTGAGACAGCAGTAGCGGCAGCAGTAACATCAGCGTTTGCTTAAGGCAACGTTGGTAATATTTATACCTGAAAGGTGCCTGGTTTGACGTAAGTTTTTGGACATAAGACGTCAATAAAGATGTCACTAGGAAGTGATCGTCTCTCAGTGCTCATTAGAGTTCTATTACTAATCAAAACATAGCAAGCGGGGTTTTCCCAGGTTGCTGAGTTTTATCTTGTTGAAGAACTCGGAGTGTTATCTAGGGATCTTAGATAGTGGCTTCTGCTGTGTCATTTGCTCTAATGAGCTGCAGAGGAAGCTGCAGAGGAAGAGATTCTGAAATGTGGCTCTGATCGTGTTAGGCCAGAGACGAGTTTCTGAAATATCACTCTTGATCGTTTATGCCATTATAGGGGAATAAATGGATTATAGCCGTATAGGGGCATAAGGTCACAGTATTGATCGGGGTCCTAGATTAGAACGCGACACCAACTGCTGCTGAAGACGGCAATGTCATCAGGTAAGCAGCGGAGAAAGCCTCCATTCCGGAGAGGACCTGGTTCACCAGCCGCTGAAAAGTGGCAGGGGCGTTCTTGAGCCCAAAGGGCATCACACAGAACTGGTAGTGTCCTCAGGTGTAGAGAAAGCTGACCTTTCCTTTGCTCCATCTGTAAGGGAGATCTGCCAGTACCCTGAAGTAAGGTCAAAGGTACTCAGGTATTGGGCAGCTCCCAGCCGGTCAATCAATTCATCCGCCCTAGGGATCGGATGAGCATCAGTCTTGGTCACTGAGTTCAGTCCCCGGTAATCCACACAGAACCTCAGTTCTGGAGTGGTGCCCGGTGGGGCAGCTTTTGGTACCAGAACCACCGGACTGGACCAGAGGCTACTGGAAGGTTCAATAACTCCTAGCTCCAGCATCTTGGTAACCTCACCGTGGATGCTGGCCTTCACCTTGTCTGACAGCCGGTAGGTCTTTGACTTCACTGGTGGTCTGTCTCCTGTGTCCACATCATGGGTACACAGGTGAGTCCTTCCCGGGACAAGGGAGAACAACGAAGAGTACTGCTCCAATATCTGGCGCCAGTCCTCCCACTGCTCAGGAGTTAGGGATGGGGAGAGAATCACTCCCTCCACCGACGCATCCATTTCCTGAGACGAAAACAGGTCAGGGAGAGGCTCGCTTTCCGCTTCCTCTCCTCCATCAGTCACCATCATCAAGATGACCTTGGGCCTCTCGGGGTGGGGTTTGAGGCGATTAGCATGCAGCACCCGTAGGGGCTGTCGAGGGGTCTTAAGATCCACCAAGTAGGTGGCCTTACCCTTCTTCTCCAATACCTCAAAGGGGCCTGTCCAGCGATCCTGGAGAGCACTTAGCTCCCCAGGCTCCATCCCCCACACTTTCTGTCCAGGCTCCAACTCCACCGGGTGAGCGTTGTGGTCATACCACTCTTTCATTACTACTTGGCTGGCTTCCAAGTTGTCAGAAGCTTGCTTCCACAACTTTGCCATTTGGCTCCGGAAGGCCAGCATGTAGCTCACCACACCCTGGGGAGGCTTTCTGGGAGACTTTTCCCATCCATCCTTCACCAGGCTGAGAGGTCTACGCACAGGGTGCCCGTACAGTAGCTCAAAGGGGCTAAAGCCCACTCCCTTCTGCGGCACTTCCCTGTAGGAGAATAGCAAACAGGGTAGGAGGATGTCCCATTTCCTCCGCAGGCTCTCAGGCAGACTTCTTATCATGCCTTTCAAGGTCTTGTTGAACCTTTCTACCAGTCCATTGGACTGGGGGTGGTATGGAGTGGTGAACCGGTAGGTCACTCCACACTCCTTCCACATTGCCCGCATATATGCTGACATGAAGTTGGTCCCCCTGTCAGACACAACTTCCTTGGGGAAACCCGCTCGGGTAAAGATCCCCATCAGGGCCCTAGCCACAACAGGTGCAGTGACAGTCCTCAGAGGAATTGCCTCTGGGTACCGCGTGGCGTGATCCACCAGAACCAGGATAAACCTGTGACCAGCTGTAGTTGGTGGATCCAATGGCCCCACAATGTCGATGCCTACCCTTTCAAAGGGGGTGCTAACGACAGGTAGTGGTTCCAGGGGAGCTTTCAGCTTCACCCCTGTTTTCCCACTGGCTTGACAGGATACACACGTCCGACAGTAGGTGTCAGATGCCACTTTCATCTGAGGCCAGTAAAAGTGGGAGACAAGCCGGGCAAAGGTCTTGTCCTGACCTAAGTGTCCTGCCAAGGGAATCTCATGAGCCAATTCGAGAAGAAAGGCTCGGTATCGTTGAGGGACTACCAAGGCCCGTGCTGAACCGGGCAAAGGTACCTTGGGTTCACTGAAGAGGAGTCCGTCCTCCCAGTAAATGTGGTAGTGCCCTGCAACGTTCCCTGCTGCCTGGGCCTCGGCCTGACGCATCAGTCCCTCAAGGGTAAGGCACTCCTTCTGGCCCTTACAGAACTCCTCCCTGGTAGGCCCACCCTCCACATGCCACTCGACAGGGATAGGTAAGTCCTCCAGGGAGACTACTTCCCCCTCCACGGACTCCTGGCCCACCACCGCAGGTGGCCGGTCTGTCTCATGGGGCGTGGGAGCCGAAGCAGGTTTTTCCTGTCTTCGAGTCTGTCCCTTTTTAGCAGAGGGCTGGGCCATTGTTCCAGGCTCCAGCCCAGGCGAACTCCCTCTCTGGGCAGTCGCAGACCTGGTGCTTGCACAGGCCCAGTCAGGTGTACCCAGCATCTCCGAATGAGTCCGGTATTCCACCTCTCTCCAAGCATTGTGCTCCATGTCATTTCCCAGCAGACAATCGACTGGCCCGGCAGGGCTTACGGCAACATGAAGTGAACCTGCAACCCCTTCCCACTCAAATGGAACCTCGGCCACAGGGTAGTAGCCTAATCTGCCGTCAGCCATCGCGGCGGGGTGGAGTACATGTGGAATCACCTGCTCTGGAGACACCAGTTGACTCCTTACCATTGTCATACTGGCTCCTGAGTCTCTCAGAGCCTCCCCTCTTTGGCCATTGATGGTGATCCATTGCCCATACTTGGTAGTATTTGAGGGCACCTGAATCTTAGGAACCATCTCCCGATCTCCCAGGGACACTAAGGTGACACCCGCCCACTCACCCCCCTTATCTAAGGGCAACTCCTCCCTGAGCGCTACACTAGCTACTCCCGGGGCTTTTCCTCCGGTGGGAGGGGGTGGTCTCTTTGGGCACTTGACATCTCCCTTATAATGTCCAACACCACCACACTCAAAGCAGTGGACAACCCTTGGCTGCTGGCTTTGGCCAGGATGAGGGTTTCTGGGCGGGTTAGCCTTAGGGGTGAATCCTGTTCCCTTTCCCTGGAAACTGTTTTGGGGACCTTTTGAGAACTCCCGCTTTTTATCTCCCCCCTCCTTCTTCTGGGGGGCGCCTTGTCCGGCCCTTTGGGAATCCCCTCCAGTCCCCTTTGAGGACACCCGGGTACTTGCCCAGATGTCCGCCTCCTCTGCAAGCTTCCGGGGGTTGGTCAGCTTGCTGTCCACCAGGTGTTGACGCAGCTCGGGAAAACATTTCTCGAGTAGATGGTCTTTGAGAATAAGGTCATATAATCCCTCATAGTCCTTCACCTCGCTGCTTGGTATCCAACCCTCTAGTGCCTTCCTTGCGTAGTCCAGGAAATCCACCCAATTTTGGGTGCCTAATTTGTGACTCCCCCTGAACTTTTGCCGATACTTCTCTGGGGTCAGCCCAAACTTCTTAATTAGCGCCACTTTCATGGTGGGGTAGTGGGTCTGCTCTTCCTGTTCCAGGGCCAATAATGTGTCCCGACCAGTAGGAGGCATATACTTGTATAAACCACCCCCTCAGTGTTTTTCCTGGATCCCATGGGCTCTTAAGGAGACCTCATAGGCAGCCAGCCACTTGGCGATGTCATCCCCTGGGCTGTAGCTGGCAACTATATCTTTAGGTAGGTAGGGTCTGGATTCCCTGGTCACTTCTTTTGTCTCGCTGCCACCATTTGGAGAATTGGAGGGTCCTAACTGTAGGGCCTTGAGTTCTAGCTCTCTCAGTTTCAACTCATGAGCCATCCTCTGTTCCTCCCTCTCCTGTTCCAACCTGGCTAACAACCACTTAAGCTGTCTTTTTTCCCTCCTGTCCACTAGTTCAGCTTCGGTTAAGCTTCTTCCAGAGACACTGCTGCCCCCCCTTGAGAAGGTCTTAGGTCCTGGGAGTAGGTTTTCCATCTCAGGATGGAACAATCCCTCTACCCCTATGACTGTGTCCCGGTCCGTCCCCTCTTCCTCCTCCTTTCCCTCTCCATGTGCTGCCACCCAAGCCCTCAAACTGGTCTGGAGTTCCCCCTTCTTGGCAACACGCTTAAAAAACACTCCCATCTTCTGGCAAAAGTCTCTAAGCTGGGCTGCAGAATAGGTTTCCAGTTCCTCCAGAGCAAATTCCATTTTGCTGATGAGAGATATCGGGACAATCACTTGGGAAGAATTGGTTCAAAGGGGCAAAACTACCTCCACCCACCACCAGGAGTACATTTAGAAAAAGCAAAATAAGTAATTGTGAAGTCCGCCAAGAGAAAACTCCAGGTGTAGGCCTGTGAAGTACACTTAGTTACTGCAGAGTAGACACAAACACATTTCTCATCCCACCGCTAGACACCAATTATGTTGGACCTGGGGTCTCCAAGTCACATAGGGTAGCTTGGCACTAAATAGAAAGGCCTAACTCAAAGGTACATGTGTAAAGTTTGCGTCACACCCTTCAGTAACCCAATGTCCCTCCACTAGAAAAGAAAGACACCAAACCTCTTTTTTGTTTCGAAAAATACGGGCTGTTTTATAAAATCCTTTTGTTAAATTTTCTCTCTCTTCAGTAATTCAACAATTAAATACACTGTACATCTTGACTTTTTCCCCAACCATACCCTGTAACACCACTAGGCTTGGTCGCTTGAATTCTACACATTCACTAGTACTCAGTTCAATAACCCCTTGGCATTTCAACTTTCCTACAATGATTTTACACTATGATGCACTGTCTTAGTACTCAGATTCGGCACCTCTTACAACAATGGTTTGCACTTACAAGAGGAGGTTTTCTTGTACAAGGTTCCCAAGAACTAAAGGATTAACATATATACTTAGATTCTCTTGTTAGGCGTTCACTGGTTATTATGTAAGGCTTAAATTAGAAGACATTTCATTTGTAACTTGAACCAGGGCATCAATACATCAGTTAGGTTGAAGAACTCCCCTCCCCTCGCCTCATCTACTGGAGCACTAGATGAATTAACCTATATCTGGCAATGAACTACAAGAGTTACTACACAAGGCTTTTCACGGTCTGGACCACCCAGACGCTCAGTTAAGGAGTACTCTGCTCAAGTCACTAATGCCCTCCAAAGATTATCTCTTCAGCTCAGCCCCGCAGCTCTGATTCAGTTCCTCCGGGCTCCGGACCATCCAGACTTTTAAGCTGGGGTCGCAGGTGTCTATTTTCGGACTCCCCCGCCTTTACCTTAGAGCCTGCTTACTTGTTGTGGTAGAACGCTGCTTTCTACTTCCCCCAGCCTCACCAGGAATCTGCCAGCAAATCTCACCGCCAGCTTTGGGAGCTCCAGGTTGAGCCGTCGGGATCGCGTCTTGTCGTCTCTTCACACAAGGGTCCTCCATCACAAGCCGCACACTGGGCCTGCGCAGAGGAACAGCGTCTGAGGCGCAGGGCCAGCCTCCTTCTCTCGCCGGCGGTAATGCTCACAGCAGGTTCCGCCCTCAAGCGGTTAAGTCTCCAAGGCCACTCCGCCCCCTGACACTTTCAGAAGCTACTCAGTGAGCCTGCGCAGGGGAACAGCGTTTTCCTCGATCCGGCTCTTTCATCTATCGTTCGCCCCGTAGTGCGAACAAGGATTGGGCTTACTGCCGGAACCGGGGCCACGATCAGGTCACCTCTTCCTCACACAGCGGCAGTGCCCTCCAACCCAGGAGCGTGACAAGGAGAGGATGGGACCCACTTTTTCCACCACACGAAGATAACCGATGGAGCCCAGTCTGTGGGGCAGTGTCCAGAAAAGACCCAGGTAAAGTTAAGGCGTTCTAATTTCTCTCAGTCCAGGCCTTGTTTTACTCAAAGCTCAGGGGACCGGTAATTAACTCCCACGCCAGAGACAGTGGTTAGGAAGTCCCAATTCAGCTCACCCACTCCACACTTTCCTTCTCCTCAGCGGTCTTTCCTAAGGCTAGAGGTCAATTCCTCCTAACTCGTCAGGGGACCCCAAGCAGGAACAAGAAGGAGGTCATACAGCAGGGCCAGATCTGTGGGACAGGGGCAGTGGCAGCAGTAAGGCAGCAACCCTCTGACAAGAAGTCAACCCTCTGAGCTTCCTAACCCTCTATCCCCACAGCCTGCACTCCGACTGGTTCTGTGGCTACACAAAATGGCCGACCAGGTTCTGCTCTTATATACCCCTAGCCTCCAGTGTCCAGAACAGGCCAGAAGGTTCTAGAGTCTCCCAGTGTTATCCTATGGGCCCCTGCTCCTGAGGTGACAGTTATGGCAGTTGCTGACCACCATTTTGCGTGACCCATACTTTCTAGTCAGAAAAGGCACCTAGGCCTCAGGAAAAGGACTATGAGGGCAAAAGAGCATCTAACCCCTAGGTCAATACCTATAAAAAAAATCCAGTGGACATGAAAAGGTAAAAAAAGGTTTGAGGGGCAAACAGGGGACAAAATAAATAATTACTAGGAGGGACTACCCAAAGGGCAGACAGGTCTAACAGAGTACACTACCACTTCCCTCAGTGCCATTACCCCCAGGCTCCGCCCCAAGACTCAGTAGGAAAAGAGAAACAAAATGAGTTTGTTTTTTCCCTTTCCTGGCTTTTTGGGGGGGTCAATGCTCCTCCGCCATAGCGGACGAGCCACTGCTAATTACTTGCAATTTTGTGGGAGAACTGCTTAATTTTACAGGTATATTGGAACATCTCTGCTGACTGAAGGAATTTGGAGTTGTTCACAATGCTCGACTACACTCCAAATGAACAAATGTCTCATGATGACACAGAATACCTTAAGATTCAAGAGGCACACAATAATGTGGATGACATTTTTAGAGTGAAACAGGTGAGGCACACCTACTAAGTACAATTCACAAACGTTTATAGTAGGCTCAGGCCCAGATGTCTCTAACAATCTGCTTTCCATTTGTTTTACTTCTGCAAGTTCCAGGCTTCACCTAGCAGGCGACACCAACACGATAATTCTAAATGATTGGGATCTGTATCCACAGCAGACAAAGTGAGGAAGAAACACCTGGGCACAGTGGTTTTGGCATAAAGCAGGTACATCAATTCCAGACATTCAACATGAGAACATTATTCTGAAAACCAGTTACACCCTGATATTGTATATACTTTATTTACTCTTTCACTTTTTTCAATACAAATATGGAAAAAAATACTTATAAAAATATATATAATACAAATATTAACAAATTGTTTTGAAAAACACACAGACTGTACTTACCTTTTTGTTTCAAATGATGGACATATTTCCTTTACATTCTGGAAATCAATTTTCAAAAACTCACAGTTGTCATATTTCTCTATCCATTGTTACAATCCAAAACAATTACAATAGTTCCATGATCATATAATCAATATTTGAAGCCATGCATCAAATTAATAATATGAGGAGACTGGCAACTTTTAGACAAATAATCATACAGTCAATGTTTAAAATCATCCATCATTATAATGTTATGAGAAGACTGGCGGCTTGTTGACAAACTATGCACTTTTCGGCATAGACCTTCGTCCGGCCTCCGTCACAGTGGTTACTGAATGAAAAATAGACAACAATATGGTCTGGAGTTAATCTACCTGCTTGATAAATATAATATGCTACAGT
>NW_028243776.1:0-98804 GCF_964263255.1 Lissotriton vulgaris | reverse complement strand
CCAGGATGTACCCAGTGCTACCCAGTGGAAGCAGTGCTTAATTTGAGCCGGTGCTTTCCGGTGCTCAGCACCGGCACCTAATTGCTAGCACCGGCGCTTCTGACAGGCTGCCACGTGTTTGTTTTTTTAACGGTAATATAGCGCTTACTACTCCAATGTGGGGCGCAGAAGCACTTGCCTACATGTGTAAAACCCTGCACTGTAAAGGGTGTGTGTGTGGGAAGAAATTGTGAAATACCCAACAACTCTACCCCACTGACGATCCTGTGTGGCGTGGTGCCCTGCGTCTGCGACAGAAGAACTATGCAAACCATGAGATCGGTGCCTCTAGGTTTATTTTTCAACTTTTCATTTATTTTAATATTTTACCTCGAATTTGGCGGCCACTTAAATTTGCACCCTAAAGGGATGGTGAGTTTGTCCATATGGACGTGTCGCCTTGTCTTCACCTTATCAGGACTAAAGGATGCGACAGGAATTGTGCACTGCGCCTCCGTCTCCACAATGTAAAGCGCTTTGAAGCAGGTGTCGAGCGGTGCGGTGCTGTAATTTAGGAAAAAATGGATTCTCCCTTGTAGACAGTGGGACGTTTAACATACAGATGAGGAAATCCAAGTGGTCTACGCAAGTCCCAATACAGAATGTGCGTCACCCTCGATATCTCCGGAGTGACGTGCTAGAGACAGACCACCCAGTAGGATGCCCACGTATCACGCCTCCAGACAATAAGGGCATGTGTGGGAGAGGGCTAAAGGGACCCCGAAGGACTTTACAGAGGTGCCATTCGCGAGGAGGGGGTAGAAAGTTCTGCACCTGGGCAGCACGCTAGGACGAACTTTACATCCCGGTCTGTAAATTGGGCAGTAGAGCAAGGCGTTTCCTCATAATGGAAACAGCTGCTTCGGAACGGGGATTCCCCCATTGGATTGGGGAATGAAGCCATATTTTAATTTATTTACTGTTCCAGGAATGCCATGCATCATTGTCGTTTTTCCTATTGGATTAAATCTCACTGAAAGCTGCGCAGAAGTTGCTAAACCGAGTTTTTCCACGACAGTATTTCCTTTTCAGTGTGCCCTGCACTCTGCTCCTGGAGCTGTCTCGGAGTCTGTAGCTGTGGATGCTACGTGTTAATGTAACATTGGATTCACCACCGGCAGCGGCAGGGCATATTTGCTACATTCTTAACTTTCGTGATTCAGAGTCAGGAGGTCAAGACGAGCTTTGTAGCACACGCGTCCTGCTGTCACCAGCGCCAGAGTTAAATTTATGGCAGGCTCGCAACGCGGTTTATTTAAATAATGCAAATGTTACTCCAGCACCAGAGGGAGCCGACCCACCGCCACGGGGTGCCGGCGGTTGAGTGAACCGCCTTTAGCATGCCTTGCGTGGGAGTTGTTCATCGCAGCCATAGGTGCAACGGCCTCTCCACGCAACTGCTGAACATCGGAGTCGTTGAGGCCACTGCAAGGGCAAAGTGAGTGCAGCCTGGATTATAAACTCTCTCTTACTCTCTATAACAAATATGCTTTCACTATATAGCGCTTGCCTCACCCTATCTTCCTCCTTCAACTGATCTGGGTTTTGCTGATCCGTGTCTTCCTCCTTCACCCTTGTTGATCCCCCGGTCGGCCCACCTTGTGCTTTGTGTCCTGTGCCCAACAGTCAACTTGCCATCCCAAGGGGCCTGCTAAGCACGGTGCTGTGGCCAGTAGCTATCGCTTGTACACCAAGTGGCCTATCTCCCAGTTCACTTCCCCGCGCTTTGCCTGGGCTCTTCGCCGCATTTGCGGTGACTAATGGCAGGACCGACCCTGCACCAGCCTTGGGAGCCACACCCTGAAACAAGACATCTGGGGACTAACTCCTATCATCTTGCAAATGCTGGGCTAGGGTACAGGTAGAATGGTGACGTGACAGGGAGAGCATGGTGTGGGAATATAGCGGCCAGGCCCAGGGTGATGGTTAGGTTTGGCCCATGGGGTCAGGTGTGCGTGTTGCGAGGGGTGGCAGGAGGCGCCACTTCTAGAGGCTTTGCATTTCAGTGATTCACTCCACACATTGACCAGGCACGAAGTGATTTAAGAGGCTTGCATGAATGAGGAAGGGATTTGCTGCACAGTGACCAAGTGTGCGCCTGTGTTTCTGTCCCCTCCTTTACGTTTGCGGTTTATTTCTCAAAACCGCTGGGGGTAATTTAAAACATGTATCTGACAGTCCTAAATTGTCTGCTAAATTGTATGAGAGATTACTGCGCCGGTGTTGTGTAATATCTGGTATCCCCTTGGGATCAGGTATCCCCTGGCCTTCGGCTCTCTTCGGAGAATAAACTCAGCCCGGGCAGGATCAGACAGAAGCAGTTGATCTCTGCTCGGGCTGAGTGCAGGGAAACACTGTTCACGGGAAACATGACGGCACGGAGCTCGGTCTTTTAGTTACACAAGAGACTGGAAAGGAACGCGAGTAAACGTGAAATAAATGAAAAAACAAAGGCATGCAGAAACGGAGCTCAGGCTCTTAATTACCCGGCGCTTCATTAATATTGCAGTCAATGCTGCTGAAGAGGCGACAGGAAGGAAACGCGAGTAAAGTTGAAATACATAAAAGTTCAAGGCATGCAGGCGCGGAGCTCAGGCTCTTTATTAAATTACCCGACTTTTCATTAATATTGGAGTAAATGCTGCTCAAAAAGAGACAGGAAGTAAACGTGAGTAGCGCAAGCAAACACGCGTTTGCAATTAAATAGGTCTCGCATTTAACCGAGTTTAAGCTATTGGCATTGTAAATGACAATGCCTTTAATTTCTGTTTTAAAAAGCAAAACAAAAAAAGGCATTGTCGTTTACAAGGACAATAGCTTAAACTTGCGGAATTGTGAGCCTTATTGCATTGCAAATGCTTGTTTTACTAACTTTCTAACTGTCTAAGCTAGAAACAAAGTTTTTTTTACCATCTGCTGATTATGCAGCACATGATGAGTTATGTGACAAATGTGTCAAATCTATACTCAGGCGAAAATCGCTGCAGCCGCAAAATCGCATAATTTCAGGGTCTCTGGTCATAGATAAGGCCCAATACAGTGCAACATTTATAAGGTGATTGAGTTCAATGAGAGAAATAAAATATGTAATGCTTGATTGGTTATGATGTACCCTAGATGGGTTACTCTGTTGCCCAGGTCGATTTCATTCTTAGTAACATTATTAGATTGATGACGTCCAAATTTGAAACATACCACATGGTCAGTTTGTGCAAAATTTTGTGTCTGCATTTGTCAAGTGATCCAAAGGTCAGTGAAAAATGGCGCCAGTACAGTATAATTAAACAAACTGTCTTGAGTTCATTTACATTTAATTATTTTGTGCTGTTCTAAGTAAAGACACAGCTATGGGAACCGGGTGGCTGCAGAGGAGTGACAGTGGATGTGATTGAAATAGTTCCTGATGCTCCGCCAGCCACTGTAACATAAGCTTTCGGATGCATATGTTGAGCAATGCACAAGGCGTCTTGACTTGGACACTGTTTAACAAGATGCCCGCTAGACTGGCATATGAAAAACATCCAGAGAAAGATTCAATTTCACGCAATGTAACTGACGAAAACAGGCACTTGATCTATGCACTCGACAACCCCTCCCACGCAAGTTATTTGCTGTGTAATGCCACTTAGCTATATTCACAAGTTTATTGTTTAAACAAATTGCGTGTGGTGCCAGGATATGGACTCTTTACCGACAAAGCAATGTATTTGCACAAAGTAGCAATTGTAACGCCAAACGCTCATGAGTGATATCATAAAAGAAGGTATAGTTGTTTTTAAAATACACATGTATGTGGTTGGCATGCTCACCTTGTGGACTCTCTTGGCCTGTGTTATTTGATTATAAATGGTCGCCAAATACCAGTACATGTTTAAGAGACCTTGCCCTTCATTGCACTTGTTAGGAGGTAGGCTTCTTCAGCGCTCAGGTGCCAGCTGGCCTCCAGCCACTTATTATCCTGGCCGTAAGCACCTAGCATGCTAGTATTTGTAGGCCTGCGTTTATTATGGCAAAGGCAAAACTACAAGTCCCAGCATCCAGAGTGCTATTGGTTAGAATGCTCAGATTGTCTAATATTGACCTCAGTGACACAAAGTTAGTTAGTAGTTCCATCATTCAGCACCAGTTCATCTTTACCTTTTAAAAAATAATTTTAGGCACACCCCGTAGTTGGGCGTTCGTGCAGTCTTTCGTAAAAGGGCACTCTGTGCTGACCTCACCCACTTACAATGGAGTAATTGGAGCGAATTATCTGCCGGGAGAGGGAGTCGATTATGGTATTTGCACAGTTGAGCTAGGAAGATGCTTTACACGCTTCAGACTAGTGAGTGCCTTAATGAATAGTTCAGAAGGAGAGTGTTCCTGGTGTTTGGTGACACTGATGGCAGTCTTCAGCCCCCCTCTGTGCTAGAATCAAGATCCTTGTCTTGCCTATTCCAGATATTTAGGAAGGCGCTGGCGCTGCAGTTCACTCCCCCAGCTGGGGAGAGGGCCTGTCCTCCCGGCCTGGGCAAGGAGTGAGATCGCACTAGGAAGAGTGTCTGTTCAGACAGTTCTGCCTTTTTACACTTTTAGCATAATAAATACTTGTAACATCCCCAAAAGCAGATTTAAAAACACATACTGAATTCTGGAAAAACAATTAATTTTCTCCATACTTAAGTTTAACAGTAAAAGAAAAAACATCTATTAAATGTAAGAAACTGATTCATGGTGACTGGAGAGAGCAAAGAGAAGGATGTTCGCAGATTGCTCCAGTGAGTTACTTGCAGTGAGGCGTGTCTCGCGCTTCAACTCTGAAGACACAGGCAATGGACTCATAATGCACACACATTTTTAGAAAGAAGTTGACATCTTAGCCCTCTTGAGCACCAATGGTACTTGCATGTATTTGAATCATGTCTCAAGGCTGAAATAAAGTACTGCCCTTTCTCAACACACACAGAATTTCTTCGAATTGAAAGGGGGATTCTGAAACTGCCTGTAAAACGGTCCTATATGTGGTTAGAACACTGCAGGCTGCCCGGGGTCCATGAAGGGGACCCTTCTAAGAGGGTGGCCGCCTTAGTGCTACATGAGGGCACACGAGGCAGCTGCCCAGTGTTGAGGAGTCCCTCAGGGTCTGCGCACCAGTGTTACATACGGGCAGGAGTTGGAGGAGGACGGGGCACAAATACCTCTTCCGCCCACCTGGTGTCCTCTTTGCCCACAACCCTGACGCTGTTTAGTTCGTCCTGGTGATGCAGTCTTATCCTTAGCCTCGGTTTTGTTCCAGTGAATGAGAGGGCATGGCCCCCTTTAGGCCTTTCCCCTTCGGGCTATGGCTGTCGGAACCTAGTTGCATGGGTCGAGCTGGGCGAGCCCTTTTGGCCTGGTGAGGTATGCTGTTGGGGGTCAGCATGGGCCAGAGCCTGCGACCTGGTGCGGGCAGGGCTTTCTGGCGTGCCTCATGGGGGGGGGGGCGGTTGCGGAGCAAGAGTGATATTGGGCGGCGTGGTGGTGCTTCCTCCTCCCTTACATTATCATGGGTTCCCTGCGGCTTGCTGCCGGACAGTTGCGGCTCAGGAATTCCAAGCTGTGCTAATATGCAGTCCGACACAACACTTGTAAAGGATGAGCCGAGTGTGCATCAGCACCAGGGCTCGGGCTCCGGCCCAGTTAGGACTGAGGTTGGGGGTTGGGGGGGGGCAGCGCCTGCTAGCTCTCTTCCCCCTTCCGATAAGGTGCTTCTTGGGAGACATAACTACAAAAGAGGTATGCTTGTCAGTTTTTGACGAATTGACAGTCAAAAACAGGTTGTGAAAAAAAGTGAAATCTAGTAAGAGGAGGGAAATCCTCTTATCGGAATTAGGACCCTCACACACCCAGACCACTAGGTGTCATGCTTCATTATTGGGTCTGCTCTTCGTCGGGTCTGCGCTGCAATACCCGAAGAGCAAAACACACAAGATGATGGACGGAATGTTGCACAATGGCAAAACATTCACCCCCAGTCACAGATCTGGGTTTAATCCGTCGTTATTTTGCTCACCAATCCACCCCAGTTCAGACATGGCCATATGCAAATCAGTCTTGACCCTGTGCCTCATGGGAACAGTCCAGCCCGAACTGCCAAGCCAAGCCCTGTCTTTCCTGGACCGGAATCAAGCATCCTAGGACCGGTTTCTGGCTATCAGCCGTCTTCAGCCTGGATAGCTGGACTCCAGTGGCCTAGTGAGCACGGGACCCACGTCTGGGCCTACCCTTCCCACATAGGGTGAACAGCAAAACACACAAGATGATGGACGGAATGTTGCACAATGGCAAAACATTCACCCCCAGTCACAAAGCTGTCTGAACTGGGGTGGCAGAGTGGGCTAAAGAACAGTGATGGATTCAACCCAGATGTGTTGACTGGGAGTGAGTGTTTGATTGGTTCAGATGCTCCGTCCATCACCACCCCCTTTTGTACCGCTATACCCGAAGGGCACCCATGAAGGGGCTCTTTAGCGGAGATCTTTTGTTCCTTGCTGTAATGTGCAGTGCGTGTGAGAGGCCTGATGAGTGTAGATGTATAAGAGAGTGAGGTTTAAATAGGAGGTAGGAGTCCAGTCAGAACAATTTTAATGAGTGTGGCTCCTCTCCTAGATAAAAATAAGTGTGGCGCGCCCCTGAATTAATGGTACAGGGTACCGCACATGTTGGTCTCTTCTTGGGAGACAGCATGCCCGCGGATATCTGTTGTGGCAGTGAGTGTCGCGGGGCTCCCTCCTCAGTTCAGTCAGGCCTCCCCATACCAGGTAGGTTTGCTATGTTATGTTATGTTAAAAAATACTTTTATAGCGCACTTACACCAAGCGGTTTCATGGCGCTGTGTGCATAGGGTGAACAGACATTTAGCAGTGTAGGTGATCGAGAGAGACTGTGATTATTCATGGGCTTGGAGGAACAGTAAGGTTTTGAGGAGGGATCTAAAACAGGGGTAGGAAGTAGTGAGTCTCAGCTCCAAAGGTAGAGCATTCCAGCTAGAGGAGGCAAGGAAAGAAAATCTGAGGCCACCATGTCTTTTGCGCTTAAAGGTGGGAATTGTCAGTAGAGCCAGGTGAGAGGAGCGAAGGTTGCGCGAAGGATGATAGTGGTGAAGAAGGGAGGAAATGAAAGCAGGGCCAAGGCCAGCCAGGGCTTTAAAAATGATGCAGCCTACTTTAAATTCACTGCGTTTAGCCACTGGAATCCAATGGAGGGTTTTAAGCAGAAGGCGAACATGAATGTGTCTGGGCTGATGGAAAATTAGTCTCGCAGCCTGATTCTGTACCAACTGTAAGCGATTTAGTTGGTACGCAGGGATGCCGACATGAAGTAAATTGGCATAATCAATCCTAGAGACGGGGGCGTGGCTTGGGCGCCGATGGGGACGGTGGCGTGAGCCTGTAGCTCCGCACCCGATCCCGTTTTTAATTCTGATAAATATCCTGAAACTCACCTACAGTGCAGCATACTGGATCGGAATACAAGGAGCAGCTTCTGCGCCCACTTTTGTCCTGCTCGGGGGCTCAGAGGCGACGTGAGAGCAGAGTGAGTTGCTGCCGGAGCCGAGCACCGATAGCAAGATGGCGGCGACCTTGGACCGGGAAGACTGATCAGGGCCGAGCAGTGCACCGAAAGGCTGTCTGAGGGTCTGAACGACTGTCGGAAGGGTGCGGGATGCGGACAAGCCTGCAGATCTGAAGAAAGAAGAATCGCATTGGGCTGGCACTCGCTCCAGAATATCACGGTGCGGCAGGCGCCGCAGGGGAAGCGACTCCTCAAGATGGCGGATGCTCGGGGAATAGCCCTGATACAGCGACGCAGCAGAACTGGTGATAGCGCTTGTGCCGGCATTTAAGAGCGCCCGTGGTGCGGGTGACAAGCAGGGCAGAGCCTTGACGTACGCCGGATTGTGGGGACTTCCGATCGCCTGCGGGAGCACAATCGGCATTGGGACCAGAAGAGGAGGCAAACTGACGGCTGAGCCCTTTGCCGGGCCCCGAGATCCTTCCAGAGGTCAGAGTAGCACGGACACTGAGCTGTTCAAGGAGTGCTACGAGAGGATGTGTGCCCCCCCACCGATCCGGGTGAGTGCTGCGCTGCGGGCCTGCGCCCGATGCTAAGGAGGTGAGAGCAGCAGGGGCAGGTCTGCGGTGAGGGGCACACTGCAAGAATGCAGCAGTCGGGGACCTAGGGCCAACGCGGGACGGAAGCGCCATAGAGGCTGTGCTGCGGAGGTTGAGTGCGGCCGCCCCATTGCTGCAGATACTGAAGGTCTGTGATCTGCAGTCTGCTGGCACAGGCAGTGTCCCTTGATGTGTGGGCATTGGGCGAACTTGTGGACTCTTGCATTGGGCCTGGGAACACCTGCGCATTCCCCCTGGCAGGAGCTGGTGATGGTGATAGGTGTAGACTTGGCTGGGAGAAGATAACTGGGCAGACACCCCCAGTGTGGGCATAGCAGTCGACTGCCGAAGAAATCTGTTTGCCGGCCGGGGCACTAGCCATGGGAAGGTGGAGTGCCCACCCAGACGGACGCACCAGTGGATGGGTTGGCCCTGTCGAGGGGGCGATGCGCCGAGGTGTCCAACATAGGAGCAGGACGGCAGGAGTGCACGGCTGAGGAGCGAGTGCCTGTATCGCTGTGGGGAGGAGTGTGGAACCGGTGAAGTGAGGTGCAGCCTGTATTCTGCGTTGAAGTACTGATTTGGGAGGCCCGGCCCTGGTGGGGATAGAGCGACAGCCAGAACTGCATTTCATGTAGGAATCGAAGACCTGGAGTGGTGCAAAGTGACAGGGACGAGGTTCCGGGCGCTGAGTTGAGCTGGTTGTGGAGGTGCTGGACAGCACTGGGGCGCCGGGGGGCGTACTGGGAATACCGGTGACAGAAGTAGTGGATCTGGTGGGCCATCTGGCTACGGAAGGCCGTGAGATGAAGCCGAAGTCAGGACAGGCGGAGGAGGTGGAGCAGGAGGAGCGTAATGACAGCACTGTGGACCCTGAGGGAACGCCGCTGGAGCAAAGGCTGAATAAACGCCTGGACAGTATCCTTGAAGCCATAACGGCAACTAAGGAATCCTTACATCAGGATATAGCACTGGTCGCTACGGGGCTGGGGCTGCTACGGGCAGACAACTCCAAAGTGGCGGACAGAGTGAAAGAAAATGAACTCCTGCTTCAAGACTTGAAACCGGCTGTGGTGACGGCCGAACACAAGCTGAATGATGTGCTGGCCCGCCTGGAGACCTTAGAAAAGAGGGCGGAGGATTCAGAAAGCCGAAATCGGCATAACAATGTCCAGGTGGTAGGTCTGCCGGAAAAAACGGATGGGGCCGACATGATCGCCTACATGGAGAACTGGTTTAAGTCAGTTGTTGCCCCGGAGGGCCTCTCCTCCTTCTTCTCCATTGAAAGGGTGCACAGGGTTCCAGCCAGGCCGCCCCTGCCGGGCCACCCTCCTTGACCGGTGGTGGTCAAGGTCCTGCACTTTAAAGACAGGGATCTGCCAAAACAGCAGGCTCGCTCGACTGGGCCCTTCCAGGTGGAGAATAGTGCGGTCACGCTTTTCCCGGATTACACCCAGGAAGTTCAAAAACGCAGGGCCTCTTATTTGACTGTGAAGAAGGTACTGAGGGACGAGGGGATACAGTATTCTCTGCTCTTCCCAGCTAAGCTTCGAATTATCCTTGATGGGACCACGCACTTTTGTCAGACTCCTGAGGAGGCATGGACTTGGCTTGAATCCTATCAAGCTGGCACGGATCGGAGGCGTGGGGGTGAGAGGGGAAAGTCGAAACCTGTCCAGGTGCGCAAATCACAACGCCTCCGCAAACGCACCAAGACCCAGAGAGCACAGCAGGGCATGCAAATGGCCACGGATAGGCGGGGTGCTCTGGCGTGACAGCCGTGATTACGGACTCGCAAAGAGAGGGATCGACGGTGGGGTCGGACTCTGAAGACGCCGGAGGGAAATCAGGGGCTGAACTCTCGGATGCAGACAGTATCAAGGGCCCTAAGGTAACACCCCAAACGGCGGATGGAATCTTCGGCGACTGACGCCTCCAGCAGGGTGCTGGAGATGTATGGGCCAGGTAGAGCTGCTGGACCTGGCAAAAACTTTGATGCTACAAGTAATGAGGTGATCTAGTATGTGGGATCTTGGGCTAGGTGCGGGGGCGAACCCTACCACCCGTTGGACCTGAAACACCCTCCTATAGCCTTAAGGCTAACTGTAGTGGTTACTGCAGTGTAGAATTTTGTGTGTTGTTGTGGAAGTTTGGATGGGGGCTGATAATGTATTATTGGGTCCTGTTCTGGGGGTACGGGTAGGGGTATTGTATTCTAGGGTCTTTATTTCTGGGGTGTTGAGTTTTTGGGGTCGAGCATTGGTGTGGCCGTTGCTACCGTGAGGAAGACGGAGAGGCGAGACTGTTGGGATGGGATCGTTACGTGATCTGAAATGTATCACTTGGAATGTGAGAGGTTTGCACACTATGGTTCGGCGCCATAAAGTACATGCTTCTTTATTGAGAAGAGAAGTGCACATAGCAATGTTGCAGGAGACACATCTTACTAAGGCGGAGGGTCAGGCGCTGCAGCGTAGATGGAGGGGTCAGGTCTTTGGTACAGCTTATTCGGCATTTGCGAGGGGAGTGCTCATCTGGGTGCGGGCAGGGATCCCATTTCAGGTCACCAGGCAGATCGTGGACCATGAGGGCAGATATGTAGCATTGGAGGGTAGACTCTATGGCAGGGACATAGTACTATGCAGTCTTTATGCACCAAACACCGACCAAGCCCATTTTCTAGATAGCTTGTCAGGCGCTCTAGCACCCTTTCTAGTGGGTCCGATACTAGTGGGTGGGGGATTTTAATGCTATTACGGATATTGGCATGGATAGATCGCACCCTCCGTTAGCGGCCACCCAGGTTAGGAAATTGGCTGAAGCTAGATCGGAATGGCAGGATAGTTGGGGACTGCTAGATGTGTGGCGTGCCCAACACCCTCAGGTTAGGGATTATTCGTATTTTTCAGCTGTGCATGAACTTCATGTTCGCATCAACGCTTTCCTGTGTTCCCCTCTGATAGTTCGACTGGCTGCCAAACTGAATACCTTGCTAGAACGGTCTCTGATCACAACCCGCTGTTGCTCTACTTAATTGGAAGAGGGCGACTACGGCGATTCCGACTTGGCGTCTGCGCCCGACACCCTGGACGACCAGGTATTTCGGACCGAGGTGGGCGACGGGATAGATCATTATTTCCGGGAAAATCGGGGTTCGGCGTCATCGCGGGCGCTTGAATGGGATGCTTTTAAGGTGATCATTCGAGGGGTCTGCATCACTAAGTACTCGGGGGCTAGGAGGGCAGTCTTGGAAGATTTGGCTAAAGGGGAGGGAGTACTTTTTCGGAAGACTGCGAGCAGGACGGATATGATACGGACGGGTGATACGTAAGGATCAGCCGAGCTATAGGAACGCCAGTTAAATCCGGCGAGGAAACACAGCGCCCTTCGTCTTAAACCACCCGATCCCAAGACTGGCCATCAGCCACTACTAGGCCACAACGTGGGAGGTGGAACCCCACTACATAGCGAGTGGAAAGCTGAGTGTAACGGAATTACCACACCCAGGACAACAAAAATTGAGGTGTGAGATAACCGTATTAATGTCTCTACATCCCCTGACCCAAGACAGAGGATTTTTGGCTGTCGATTAATATCGGGGGAGATACAATTGACAGACCAGGCTAAAGACTGAGTGAAGAATACGAGCGCAATCGCACAAGATGCACAAAGCAGTAAACCATAAAAGAAGCATGTTCTAAGGATTTCTGTACAAAGGCAACCATCCAGTGCCATTTTAGGAGAGTACTAAACAATATTTAGAAGTCTTGACAAAGATGGCACATATCTAACAAGATCATCGAAACGCGTCGACGCATACTCGTGCACAATTAAACAACCGAACTCTCCCCAAGAACAACGAGAACAAGTTGAGTCTGGGTTTGAGTTAAATGCGGAAATTAATGTGCAATATTGAATGACAAATTGTGAATGTCTGTATTTGTTTCTTTTCTCTCCCCCACTTTTTATATCTATATTAATTTGAGCAGGTCTTCCCTTGAAAAATTGTTTGATTAATGTTGTTTACATATGTTTTATGCATGATTTTTAATACAATTATGTGGTGATGCTTTTATGAGTTATGTGTAGAGTTTTTCTAAACTCTATTTTTATGAAATGTTTGTTTATGTGGCCCTGAACTGATAATTGTTTTAATAAAATACTATATAGTTTTATACAAAGAAAGTTGTTATGTTTATGATTGTATTTCTACTTGCTTGTGTCCAAGACTAGTATTTGGGCTTTAGTTCTCATTTAACTCAGCCAAGGGAAAACGTGATCATACTGTGGAACAGTACCCTATTCCCCTGGTACTAAGGGGTCTCTCTCAAAATTCTTTTCAAACATAAAGCGGAGGGAGCCTTGAGGGACTTAGAGCGACAGAGGTCTGAGCAACCGTCCCTGCAGGAGAGGGTGCTGGAAGCAAAAGAGAAGGTGGCGGCTGAGACTGAAAGGCTACGGTGTTTTGATCAGCGGGGCTACCTAGCAAAGGTGCATGCGGAGGGAGATAAAGTTGGTACTCTGCTGGACAAACTGGCCGACCCGACGCCGCGGAGTGGCCCCATTATGCAGATAATGTTGGAGAATGGCGACCTGACGTATTCACAGGAACTGATTGTGTCACGCTTCACCTCTTATTATGAGGCCTTGTATAGTAGCCGCAGGGGGGAAACGGAGGCAGACATAGAGGAGTACTGGCGGGGGATTCAGTTGCCACAACTGTCTGAGGAACAGGCGCAACTCCTGGGACAGGATATTACGTTGATGGAAGTGCGAAGTGCCATTAAACGTATGGCCCGCAATAAGACACCAGGACTGGATGGGCTACCGGTCGAATTCTACGCTAAATAAATTGAGGTGCTGGCGCTTGCCTTGGTGGAGATCTACCGTGGAGCGAGTGAGGCAGGCTCTCTGCCGTGCTCGAAGCGGGAGGTTCTGATCATTCCACTACTGAAACCGGGACGCCCGGAATCGGATGTGGCGTCGTACCGACCTCTCTCCATGCTGTCGGTAGATTATAAGATTCTGAGTAGTATTCTGGCGACCCGTTTATTGCCGCACATGACGACGTTGGTTCACGATGACCAGGCGGGATTTACTCCCACACGATGTACAGTTCTGAGTATCCGGCGATTCCTCCGGGTAATGGCGGAGAACCAGAAAGACCAGAGCTCTGCGGCGGTCCTTTCAGTAGACATAGAGAAGGCATTTGACAGTCCGGATTGGCCTTTCCTGTGCAGGGTGTTGAGTGGTTTTGGTCTGGGCGACCACTTCGTGCGGTGGAAGACGGTATTGTATTACATGGCTACGGCCAGGGTAAGGATAGGTGAAGTGATATTTGCTCAATGTCCGATTATGAGGGGACGCGACAGGGGTGTTCGCTGTTGCCGTTGTTGTTCGCGCTGGCGATTGAACCCCTTGCAACACAGGCTAGATCAGGACAGCTATATAGAGGGCTGCTGCATCGGGGTGATCAGCACTTCATCTCCCTATACGCGGATGATTTACTCCTATTTCTTCGGGAGGCCGATGCTGACTTGCCGGGGGCTACGACCATGTTGTCGCGTTTCGGGATGGTCTCTGGACTTCGGGTGAACTGGACTAAGACGTGTCTCTTCCCGACCCGCCGGGGAGTGCCTCCTCCCGATTCATTGGGGGAACTGACGTGGGAACCGGCGTGCCTCACGTATTTTGGGGTGCGGATCTACCATACTGAGAAGGATTTATTAGAGGGTAATATATATCGATGTGTTAAGGCCTTGAAAAGATGCATGAATTTTTGGGCGACGCTTCCCTTGTTGGTGCTGGGCAGGGTGGCTCTGCTTAAGATAGTGTCCCTGCCTAGATTGCTGTATTATTTTCGCACTTTACCGATCTGGGTCCCGCCGAGAATTTTTAATGAGCTGAGGTCGTTGGTGGTGGGCTTCTTGTGGGGTACGGGAAGGAGGCGTGTGGCGCTGTCAAGGTTGTTGAGACCAAGATTGGAGGGCGGCCTAGCAGTGCCGGATTTTGAGCTCTATTATTTGGCGGCTCAATTGCAGGTGCTGACACAACATATAGCGCGGGAATATCGGGGTCCAGAAAGTGGCTGGGGTCGGGGAATACCGCGGCATGTGTTGGCATATATAGTGAAGCAGCAGAGGCTTGATGTGCGGGACCTGACTGGTGAGGAGCGGACCCTGCGGACGTGTTGGAATAGGACACAGCGCAGGGCGGGGACGCATCGCCCGTACGCTCCTGAGATCCCGTTGGGCATGCTGATGGCGTTACCGCACGGTGGAGACTGGTCCCCTCTGGCGAACTGGGAACAGATGGGTGTTCAGATGGTAGGAGACCTCTATGTGAACGAGGAACTGGCGCCCTTTGCGGTGTTAGAGGATGTGTTTGGTCTTCCTGACGGGGACTTTCTGCTGCATGCTGCGGTTGCAACCACAATCCAGAAACACTGGAGAACGGGTAGATCAGAGCCGATACTGACCCTTGCTTGTCAATATGTGGTGATGGCGGCTGGGACAATCAAGGCAGTGACATGTCTCCAATCCCGATTGCTTCGGGAGGGTTTGCGGCCACTTGAAGTCCTTAAGGCGAGATGGGAGGAGAGCGTGGGCCGCACAATACCTGATACTGCGTGGGGTCACAGCCTGAAGAGGGCATGGAAGGGCACAAGAAATGCGCGGCTCCAGCAGATCCAATATTTTATAGTGCATAGGGCCTATTTGACACCAGGGAAGATCCGGAAGTACTTTCAGGTCCAGGACGTGGCGTGCCCGAGATGCAGGGAAGAAGGAGTTGAGATTGAACACATGTTATGGCATTGCCCGAAGTTGGAAGGTTACTGGGAGGAGGTGGGAGGGCTGCTCAGCGTGGTGACGGTCAGACAGATAGATTATGACATGGCCACTTGTTTGCTGCACTGGTTCCCACACACTTCTAAGACCACAGTTACAAGTGAATTTATAGATTTGGGTCTTCTGTTAGCTAAGCGCGAGATTACATGACATTGGAAGGCGAGGGAAGGCCCTTCGAGTGGACGCTGGAAGCGGGAACTCTGCAAGTGGGCAAGCTGTGAAAGCGTGGTGAGGCTCAGGCAGGCTACCCGTTCGGGTATTGAAAAGGCACTAGTGGTGGCCGGGGCTTGGGAAGCCATGGTTCAGTCCCTGAAAGATCAGATGGAGCCGGAAGAGGAAGAGTGAACACTCCACGTCCAGGTGATAGCTGGTTCCACATGTTAGCCTCGCTTGCCGATACATGTTTTAGTCTAAATGGTAGCTAGGACTTGCAATCGCCCACACCACAGTTTTAGGAGGGAGGGAGGGTTAATAAGGGGGGAGGGGGTCTGAGCACTGTTAGGAAGAGTGTGTTACCGTAAATACTAGGGTCGAAACTGCCTCTACTTTCAAAGGGATACTTGCACTAAACTTGGCGCTCTAATTCCTATGACTTAGATGATGGTGGAGGCAGAGCAGGAACAGCGTAATTAGAGATGATTAGTGTGGTTAAATAAATGTTGGCTTAAGTGTTTGGGCAAGTTGGTTGGTGGGGAGTTGGGAGAAAAAGAAAAGCAGGAGTATTCTGAAGTAGTTGGTTGATTTTGCTGCAAAGGTATGCGATGTAAGAGTATGCCACCTTCAAATTGATGCCGCCCCACCTTCGGGTTGTAGGCTGAATGGCTGTGTAACTATATTAACGGAGGCTTCTCCCTGGCGCGTATTTATATCGGCAATGTTGATTACTTTAAGGGTGTATTATTCCAACCTGCAATAAAAATATATTTTCAACAAAAAAAAATCAATCCTAGAGACTACCAGGGCCAGATGAGCCAGGGTCAAGGCCTCAGTGGTTAAAAATCGGGAGATCTTATGGATTTTTCGGAGATGGAAAAAACAGGAGGATACCACGGCACTAATCTGGGGTCTCATAGAGAGGTCATTACTGATAATGACTCCTAGGCTTTTTGCTGAGTTAACAGGGCGAGGAGGGGAGCCAAGGCAGGGGGGACAAAAATTTGAATTCCAGGGATTGGAGGCACCTCCGACCAAGACCAGCTCGGTCTTGTCGGGGTTAAGCTTTAAGTGATTGTCCTCCATCCAGTTACTGATGAGACACAGGGTGGACTGAAAATTATAAATAGATTGATCGTAGGAGTCAATGTCAAAGATTAGCTGAATGTCATCAGCGTAATTGAAAGCGGAGACATTGCTACCCCGTAGGGCCAGAATGAGGGGAGTCAAGTATAGATTAAAAAGAAGGGGAGACAGGGAAGATCCCTGGGGGATGCCACATGTCAACTCAACTTTGTCCGTTGAGAAATTAGAAAGGCGGACAGCCTGATGACGATTGCTCAAGAAGGAGCGGATCCACCCCAGGGCCGGCCCCCGGATGCCAGCGTCCTCGACACGGGCGACCAAGATATCATGGTCGACCGTGTCGAAGGCAGCCGAGAAATCCAGGAGCACCAAGGCCTGGCTGATCCCGAGGTCCGCTCCTCTCCTCAGCTCCTCCATCACTGAGAGAATGACTGACTCGGTTGAGTGTGCTGGCCTAAAGCCAGCCTGTTGCGGGTCGAGGAACTGGGAGCGTTCGATAAACGAGCTCATAAAGTTAGTGACATGAGCCTCCAGCAATTTACTGAGGTAAGGGAGCAGGGAAATAGGGCGAAAATTACTCATTAAGGAGGGTTCCGCATTAGGCTTCTTCAGGATGGGTACCACCTCAGCTATCTTGAAGGAGTTAGGGACCAAACCAAGCCAGGGGGAATTATTGAGCAAAGCCAAAGGGGTTTGGGGCAAGCAGTAAAGGTCTCCCGTAGAATATGGGGGGGTAGCAGTCTGTAGGAGAGCCAGAGCCCACCTTCTTTAACAAAGCGAAGAATTGCTCCTCAGAGATTAGGGGTATCTGATCCACTGTATGCGGATTTCTAGTGGCCAAAGTGGTAGCAGATAAGGGTGTCGGGTCTGGTGTACGGAGAGGAATACTATTTTAAATTTGGCAATTTTTTCCACAAAGAAGGAGTTAAGGGAATCACAAAGGGCTTGGGAGGTGAGAGGCTTAATGGTTACTCTATCGGGGTATGAGAGATCTTCCACTATAGAAAAAATATCTTTTGCCTTAGTGGCCGAATCAGTGATCTTTTTAGAGAAGTATAAAGTGTTAGCCTGGAGGATGGCTTGTTTATAATCTTTAAGCTGGGCCGTAAACAACTATTTTTTATCTGGGGCGTAATTGCGCCTCCAGCTACGTTCGGCCTTCCTGAGTGTAAGTTTTCTAATTTTTAACTCCTCTGAAAACCATCTCTGGGCATCATGGGGGCGTTTTAGTTTGAGATGTCTAAATGGCGCCACAATGTTGCTGGCTGATTTTAGCCAGTGTCTCATACTGATAGCCTGAGTGTTTAGGGAGTCATGTTCGGCGGGGGAGGGGGCACTGAGCAGGGAGCAAAATTCCCTAAGATCAGCCCTGTTCCAGTTCCTGGTTAAAAGGTTCCCCGTTGGTGTAAGGCTAGTGTGGGGAATAAAAGCCATGGAAAACGTAATAATGAAATGGTCCGACCATGGACAAGGGGAAATAAGGGGTTGGGAAATATCTAGATTGGACGTCCAGACCTGGTCTAGGCGTGACCTTTAACATGCGTTGCCGATTTAATATGCTGGATACAGTTCATGGCCGCTAGGAGATCAGTAAAAGCAATGGAACAAGTGCTCTCCCTAGCATCGGAGGGCCAGAAGTTAAAATCGCCAATGATTAACACTTTGGAATTGTTGATCACTAGTTGGGAAAGCATATCGCCAAACAGTGAAGGGAAACCGGGCATGTGTTGGGGGGACGGTAGACAAGAACACAGATAAGAGGAGACAGGGAGGATTCAAGTCTTAAAATGAGGCAGTCCACTGACAGTATACTAGCTGCCTTTAGAGATGAGAACCTAAATGGGAGTTTGACAATGGCTGCGACCCCGCCACCGGGCTTACCAGGAGGTCTATTAGTCTGGAGAATATAATAGCCCAGGGGCACCGCCGCCAAGATGTCAGGAAATGACTCCTCATTGAGCCAGGTTTCCGTTACTAGGAGTATGTCAGGTTTCGCCGAGTCCAATAATTTGAAGATCTCTAGCTGGTGTTTCACCAGCGAGCCGGTGTTTAAATAGCTGACTGTCAGCATAGAGTTGGTTGTTCTTCTGGTTGGGGAGGGTAGAGGGTCATGGGGACCAGCCGGGGTCGGAGGGGACGGGGCGACTGCCAGGGGAAATGTGAATTCCTGAAAATCGGTCCTGGGACTATAAATTCCCAGTGAATCGAGACAGGTTTGAGTGGAGGGGCTAGGAGGCCAGTGGCTATGGAGACTTGTTAGAGCCGAGCCGGATAGGAAATAAAATGGGCAGAGTTCCCTGCCCCTGGCCCCGAACGGGCGCGGACGGGCGCAGACGGGCTTACCTTTGGCACGCCTTCGGCGCGCACCCGGCGTGCCCGCTGCGCATTCGTGGGGGCATGTGCAATATGTAGCCTAGCCCCGCCTCCAGCTAGACCGCAGCCTACGGTCCTGCCGGGCTCAGGGACTTACCTAAGATGGCGCCCTGCCCTCCACACAATCGGCAATGCAGCCGCGATGAACCGTGGCAGGGGGAGCACACCAGACAGCAAGTAAGTACAAGAATAAGAAATTAATGAGAAGCAGCGATTTAAAAATGTCTAGCAGTCGCTTTTAAAAGCGCGAATGGTGCGATTTAAAAACAGGCAGATAGCGGTGAAGTGAGAGTGAGTAAGCAGAAGAGTAAACAGCAATCTTAAATCATTGCTAACAGCGTGCCTCACAGTCTGCCCCCCAGCTCTCAGCGATATTGCAGGAGCTGCCACCACCTACTGTTACCACCACGCTCCTCTCACACTCAGCCAATATGTAGCCTAGCCCTGCCTCCAGCTAGACCGCATCCTACGGTCCTGACGGGACTGACCTTTGCGGCATCGAGCATCGCCTGGCTCCTCCTCCCCCTTTCACAGTTGGCATTCCTCTGGGCCCTTCGGTGCCCGGCACCATCGGGAGAAACTATACAAATCGGTCCTTCATTTGTGAGAGTTAGAGGTATTGGTGCTATAATTGACAATGTCTTTTTCGCTTCTGTTTTCGATTGGCGTAGAGTGGATATATGTGGTGGGGAGTGGAATTATGTGGGTTGGGTTGGAACTGTGTGGTGTATAGTGGATTTGTGGTGTGGAATTAGGTAGAATGTTCTTCAGTTGAAATATGTGTATAGTAATTGTGTGGTATTGAGTGTACTGGAATTATGTGGAGTGTAATTGTGTCACCGAGTGCAGTTATGTGGAATGGCATTTTGTGCTGTGGAGTTGAATGTTGTGAATTTTAATTATGTGGTGTTCTGTTGAATTTTGTAGCATGATGTGGAATTCTGTGGTTTGGTTTGGATGTATGTAGTGTGCTGTGTAATTTTGTTGGGAGGAAATATGTGGCTTGTTGTCGAATTATGTGTGGTGCATGAAAATGTGTCGAGTTGAATTGTGTGATGTGGAAGTGACTGGTGTAAAGTGAAATTATGCTGATTCGATTTATTTTGCATGGCATGGAGTTTATTTGTGTGGATTGTGTTACAAAGTTTGAAAATTATGACACATAATTAGAAAGAAAAGCAGCCTTTCATTGCACACAAATTTACAAAACCTTATAATATGCAAAGACTTGTCCAAATATCTCAAATAAAACATGCATATCGAATCCCCAGTGACATTTGTGTTGGTGAATTTATGGAGGGCTTGAACAATGTGGAGTGCTGTTTTGATTGCTAATAGTGCTAGGGCGCTGCACATCTGTGGCGGGGGTATGTTCATCTAAACTTAGCTTTGCACATTTGTGATGGGAATTCTGATTTCGATTGTACAAACAAAGCACCCATAGATGTGTATGTGATTCATGGGATTTTTAATTCATTCACTTCTCAGCAGGCAGTGAGTGGGTTGCTTGTGAAACTGTAAACATATTAAATGCCTAAACATTAGAGAGCCATTGTGTGAGGTAAAAAAACAAGCATGAACATTTATGTCCCATTAAAGAGTAAAGACACATGCATCTTTGCTTCTGGCCGCACAGAGTAGGGTTAATACTGACCTTTTCCTTGCTGCATTCTTAATCTGTAATTGCCTTGTTTAACTTTTGAGATTCCTCCTGAGTCCAAGAGTGATCTAATTCTCTGGGGTGTAAGGTCCAATACTTATACCTCATTTTGTCTTTGTAGGAAGAGTCTCTGAGCCCAGACTAAACCAGTTCTGTCCTCTCTGGTGCAGCAGGCCCACAGGAAGTGGAGACAGCATTGTGCAAAGGAGACAATGCCTATTTAGGTGCAAGGGAAACTCTTCCCACCACTCTAAAGGCAGCCAAAGTTTATTCAGCCCAGCAATGAGTCTCCCAGGAAAAGACAGGTCACTCCTCTACCCCTCCTGGTGGCTGTCTACAGTCAAAGCACATCCCTGGCCCCTGTCACTCCAACACCAAACAATACACAAACCAGTAGAGGCACACAGAAAGGCCTACTTTCTAAAAGTGCAAAAACTGGGGTGGCGAAGTGAGCTAAAGAACGTTAATCAATTCCGCCCAGCTCTGTGACTGGGGGTGAGTGTCTAAAAAGTTTCAGCGCTCCGTCCATCATCTTTTTGTGCTTCCTTTGTTCGCCTAAGTTGGCAGGGTATGCCCAGTCATTGGTCGCTTGCTCTCTTTGCCACTGGAGTCAAGCAAGCCTGGCTGATGAGAGGTGTTACCCTGAAACCAGTCCCAGGATGTTTTTTTCCGGTCCAGGGAAGACCTGCTTTCGCAGCTCAGTCAGGACTGTTTCCATGAGGAACAGAGTCAAGACTGATTTGCATATGGCTGGGTCTGAACTGGGGTGGTGCAGTGAGCTAAAGAACGATGATGAACATAACCAGGATCTAAGACTGGGGTGAGTTTCTGAAAAGTTTCAGTGCTCTGTCCATCATCTCTTTGTGCTTGTTTTGTTCGCCCTAATTTGGCTAGGTAGGCCCAGACATGGGTCCCTTTCCCACTTTGCCACTGGATTCAAACTAGCCTGGCTGATGAGGGGTGTTACCCCAAAAATGGTCCAAGGATGCTTCTTTCCCATCCAGGGAAGACCTGGCTTGGCATTTCGGGCTAGACTGATCCCATGAAAGACAGGGTCAAGACTGATTTGCATATGGCTGGGTCTGAACTGGGGTGCCAAAGTGAATTAAAGAACGATGATGGATTCTACTCAGATCTGTGACTTGGGTTAGTCCAAAAAGTTTCAGTTCTCCGTCCATCTTTTTGTGTTTGCGCTACTTTCATAAAGTGGCATTTTCAAACACACAATTTAAAAACCATATTTACTAAAAGATGTGTTATTAAATTCTGCGTTTTTAGAGCCTAAACTCCATTTCTATTTCTTGTCCCATTGGAAAGTAATGATTGAGAAGTTATAACGCTCCAAAATAGGGCCAACCCAAAAAGAAGTCACTGGGACCCGGGTATGCAGTAATATAGGAAGAGGGGTCCCAGAACGGGAGGACAGATAAACACAAAAGTACAGTGTTATTTATTCACAGAGTACTCAACCACATCTAGGTGTACATTGCATGAAAATATCAACCATATTTTTTTCCTGATTTTTGTGAGATGTTATAAAGCAACTCCTAGGTTAGCCTATGTGACAGCTAGCCTTTCAATAGTGAAAAACTAAATTTGCAGTATTTCAGGACATTTAAAACACAGCAGTACATGGCCTACCAGATGGGTGGTTCTACATGTAAGAAAAGGGAGGGTTAGGGCCTGGCAAGTTGTTTTATTTGCCAGGTCGGCATGGCAGGTTTAAACTGCACACAGGCACTGTAGTGGAGGTCTGAGATACTTTTACAGGGCTACTCATGTGGGTGGCACAATCAGTGCTGCAAGCCCACTAGTAGCCTTTGATTTACAGGCCCTGGGCTTACACAGTGCACTGTTCTAGAGACTTACCAGTTATTCAAATATACCAATCAGGGATAACCAATTGCAATAACAATTTATTCAGGGAGCACATGCACTTTTGACACTGATCAAGGCCAAAGTTCCCAAAGCATCTAAGCCAGCAAAAACTAAGTCTAGGGCAGCACAAACAAATACAGGAGATAGAGGCAAAATATCAGTGAATACCGCGCCAAGGATGCAAAGTCTAACAACCACAATGTCAAATTTCCCCCACGTGACTCAATCTCCGTCTGTGAACAACGAAAGTAAGTCTAACTTGCAATATCGCTCGCTTCAGCAGAAACATGCCTAATAAACAGAGAAACACGCAGAGGTCAAGATGTCCGTCTGTTTGAAGCATGCAGTTTATAGTGCAAATGCGTCCATGCTTAAAGTTAAAGCTCAACGTGCCATGCAGAAGAATTCATAAAGTGCTGCGTGCCGCACTGATCAACGGGGAAAGAGCAGAGGAAGCGCACATTGTGATTGGCAACCAGGAGGAACCAAGAACACATTTTGGCCTATCCAAAGGAATAATGAGTGAAATCGCCTAAGCGTGAACCAAGCACACATAGGAGTGACAATTACAAGCAATGCACCAATAAAAAGCCAACATTTCTGAAAGGCACAAAAAGAATGAAAGGCAATCAATGGTTTTGGTTAAAGCTCATATTGTAGACACATTCTGCCTCACAGAGCAGCGCATGCTCGTGGACTCTATGCTCAACTTGAAAAGGAGATAGGATATGGTATTAACTCTAATTTTTATTGCTGGCGGAGTAGAAGGAAAGGCAGGGGGCACAAGGAGGGAGTGAAGGGATGGGTATGGGGGTAGGATGGACAATGGAAGGGGTGGGGAATAAAACAATTTGGAAGCACAGCTCTGCCTAGTATTGTGCATCAGTGGTAAGACCAATGCAGTTTAGTGCGGTTGTCCTCAACACGCACTAAAATGCGGTCATGCATTTTTAGCACCTCCGAACACAACGGCACTATGAGATACAAGAAACTGCAAATAGGAACAGGCCATTGCAAAAGCGCGAGCAGCAGGATCCCTGCTGGCAGTAGTGTGCATACTGTGCAGCCAGTGAGCCTGCATTATACAGTGCTGCCCTCAAGGTTGAGTTTCTTTACTCACAATAAAGAACACAATTTGTCATCACACAGTGCAGTGCCACCCTCAGACTCAGGCAGCAGTGCACCATAAAGCTTTGCCTCAGGAATTCATCCACGAGACATGCCATGGCTCAGGCTCTCAAACAGACTCTGACAATTCATCCTCTCTGGTTAGTGATAATCACCCTGAGACCACCAAGCAGGGCACCGCCCCATGTCCAGGCTGATACAGAGAGTGCACATCACCGTTAGTGCCATTTAACTCAAGTCCACAAACAAGTCAGTGATTGGATGATGATTGGCAATAGACCTAGCAACTGGTGGGCAAAACTAAGTTTTTGTGTTACAGCATGCCATATGCTCCCCCACTAGTTTAGAGTGAGCAGGGGTGCCTGCACCTCTCAGACCATGCAGCGCTACAGACCCTCAGACTAATTTGGCAGTGCTGTACTTGGATTACCCTATGCGCTAGTGTGTTGGCACACTGACAGACTGGCACCAGAATTCTGCCGACCCTGAGGAAGGCATCTGTTATATTGTATTGAGATGCTGGCTGGAATGGCACATCTCTGTGATGTACTGTACATTCCAGCATGATGTCACCTTAATGGCATCATTGACAGTTGGTCCAGTTGTGTCTGGCAAGGACATCGTTTGGTTGCTTTCTCCTATCAAATAAACCCTACTTGAAGATTGTCACCAGCTGTCTCCTGCATTTAATCATAACAATTTTGGCGACGAGAATGGGTGTTTTTTATTCTTTTTGTTATTCATTATTTTTTTACATATAGCTTGATGTGTCTTTTATTTTTCTTCTGTTTCATTCTTAGTTCTTTGTTTTACTGTAAGATGGGGAGATGTGTTATATTGTATTGAGATGCTGGCTGGAATGGCACATCTCTGTGATGTACTCTACATTCCAGCATGATGTCACCTTAGTGGCATCATTGACAGTTGGTCGAGCTGTGTCTGGCAAGGACATCGTTTGGGCGCTTTCTCCGATCAAATAAACCCTACTTGAAGATTGTCACCTGCTGTCTCCTGCATTTAATCATAACAGCATTGCTGCCAGTGGATAGGGCCTACAGGGCAAACCTGCTCGCAGGAGAAAAATGACAAGTGACTTGTGTCACACATGCTACTCTGGACAACCATTCAAAAGAGGGAGGGCACGCTATGACTGTCTGCTTGTGACCGGTCATGGTAATGAGGTGCCATGCTGCCATGTTTTAAAAAGCTTTTGCAGCTGCAAATTGTGGCAGACTTTCAATGAGCAGGGAGTTTGTCCCCGTGTACGCCCATGAAAGAGAGCGTACGGTCTCCATCTACTCTTACTCCAAATCGGCACCAGCAGCAGTGAGCAGTAAAGCATGACAGAAGACAAGAGTGCAGCATCTCTGCACTAGCTGAATGTCAAAAAACAGCCAGTATGAGTACACACACAGGTATAGCATGATCATCAGTGCACAAAGGGCCAGCAGAAAAAGTGGGTAAGTTGCAGGCAGGGTAACTATTAAGAGAAAGAAAAAGTGACCTGCCTGTCACAGTGATGTTTGGAGTGATCTTGCTTGTATGTCGTATCGTGGTACTGATGATTAATGCAGATTTCAAGGCACTCTTTGTAAGGAGTGGCCGGTCCAGGATTTTATCATATTTTTATAATGGAGAGTGGTTATGATAGTGACCTTCCATTTTAGAAGCTGTTTCAAGATTGTTGTAGAGCTCTTCACTGCTCAAAATCTCATCTTTGGTTGTTGAATGTCACTCATAAATACGCTTAAACCATGGAAATTTCACACACAAGCCGCACTTAAGCTGCTATGGAGGTAACATGGGTGAGTGACTGAATTAGGCGGGCAGCATGTACAATGGATGATGGAAGGGAAGTGCTCACAGCAAGCACATAGATAAAGCATGGTTGGTGCATGCAAACACTGGCAACAACACAGACAACAACAGAAGGGAGGGTGGGTAAGGTATAGAACAATACAGGCAACAACTGAGATGGGTAAGTGGGGTAAGCAACAACACAAGAAAAATGGAATGAGCGAGGGGGGGCTTACAAGCAACAACACAAGCAACAATGGAAGAAGTTAGAATAGGTGCAGGCAAGCAACACCACAGGCAGCAAATGAATGTGGCTAGGCGTTCAAAGCAACTACATAGGAAAAAACTGAAGAAATTAGAGTTAGTGGGTGAAATCAACATTAAGTGGTGAAACAATGGAAGTAGGGAGGGTGGATGAAAGCAAGCAACATCACATGCAACAATAGAATGTGGATGGAGTTTGGATGTTGCAAGCAACAATACAACAATGGAAGCATGGTGGACAGGTAGAAACTAGCATTAACACAGACAACAATGGAATGAGGGAGTGTGGGGGCAAGGAAGCAACAACACTGGCAACATTAGAAGGAATATCGAATTGGGTAATCTTACACAGAGTAAAGTATAACCTCGAGCTCACCGTGTGCGAGGACCTCGCAGTATTAAAGATAATCAGGTAGTCGCTAGGTAAGTTTCTTGGTACAAACGATTTTAATCATAAGCTGATATTCAGTTCATATTGTAGTCATATGTTGAATATATTCATAAGTGAAATATCATTCTTCAAAGTCAAAATGTATAACCATCACAATCATCCATAGCAAGTATCTGTTAACTCAGTCAATGCGTCCCCAATGCATTTCGAGCATCTGCTCTTCGTCAGGGAGAAAGTTCTATAAAGAAAACACATGGATATCCAGGTGTAATGCGCAGTACAGGAATCAGTATTGCAGTAATTACAAAGTGGTGCCTGTAGCAACTCAAATTAATGATGCCCAAGAAAAACAATGGTGCCCAAGAAAGACGAAGCAACAAAGCATGAAAGAGCACTCATGCAATGGTGTGAAATTCAGTGATGTGAAGAAACAAAATAAATCAGAAACGTCAGGGTGTAAATAAAGGTCCCAAATTAATCGTCTAGGAAAGTACGGCTATGAGTGGCACGCGTAAACAGCTGTGTGAGGGGTCCGGTGCATTAATGCTCACCTGTAACTTCAAGGAGTGATGAAACAATCTGCGCAAAAACGCGGTGTGCAACAAAAGAAAACGACAAATATCCGATAGTAAGTGAAGCACGACGTGCTCAGTGTGAAACTGATTAAGGGTGAAGTCGGGCTCAAATAGTGAAGAGCGAAGTGCGGCAAACTTTGAGGTCTGTCGAGTGACTATAATACAAAAGTGAATAGCGGGTAATCAGAAGGTTAAAATAATAATCTTAGCGCATACGTGAGTGGGGAAGAACAGAACCGGGTGCTGCTATGTGAAAAAAGCATTCAAACAAAGTGGACGCGCCGAGACAGCGTTATCTACGGGACGAAAATGAAAATATGGTAACAACTGTATTTGTCTGCCCACTGGCACTCTTCCTTGAGATTTCTAACATCTCTTACTATTGGAATACAAAATATTATAGTTCATGCATTGTTGTAATATCTCGTATCCCCAATGTGTCATGTGTCATCTTTTAGCCATTGACCAGTTGAAGTTTCCTTTTATGTGATAGCAGACTACATTAGCTTTTCAGACTTTATACAACCAGTTCCGTTAGGGGATACCATATTATAATGGGCTATGCCAGCTAAAATATTTGGTATCTCCTGTGTTTCTCTGGTAATAACATACCAAGATTCAATTTGACATGGTCTTATGTTGGATGGGTAAGCACAGTATTTCTATGCCAAAACGCACCTTCCCGTTTGCTTTCCAACTTCGGTTACTATGGTTATACCAAATATTATGGCTCACACATTGCTGTAATATCTGGTATCCCCTAGATTTCATGGACTACCATTCAGCCATTGACCAGTTGAGGTGGACATTTATTTGATAGCAGACTACAGTAGATTTTCACATTTTATACATCATTCCACAAGATTTTCAACCAGTTCCTTCTGGGGATACCATATATAATGGGATATACCTCCGATAATATCTGGTATCCCCTGGGTTTCTCTGGTTAGAACTTGACAGGATTTAATTTGACATGGCCATGTGTTGGATGGGTGAGCACAGTATCTATGTGCCAAGTAGCACCCTTTCTTTTGCTTTTCAACATTGATTACTATGGGGATACCAAATATTATGGCTCAACCATTGCTGTAATATCTCATATCCCCTACATTTCATGGACTACCATTCAGCCATTGACCAGTTGAAGTTGACATTTATTTGATAGCAGACTACAGCACCTTTTCACATTTTATCCATCATTCCACCACATTTTACAACCGGTTCCTTTAGGGGATACTATATATAATGGCGTATGCCACCTATAATATCCGGTATACCCTAGGTTTCTCGGGTTAGAACTTAAAGGATTTAATTTGACATGGTGGTTTGTTGGATGGGTGAGCAGAGTATCTCTATGCCAAAGAGAACACTTTCTTTTGCTTTTCAACATTGATTACTATGGGGATGCCAAATATTATGGCTCACATATTGCTGTAATATCTGGTATCCCCTAGATTTCATGGACTACCATTCAGCCATTGACCAGTTGAGGTGGACATTTATTTTGACAGCAGTCTACAGTAGCTTTTCACATTTTATATATCATTCTATTTTAGAACCGGTTCCTTTAGGGGATACCATATATAACTTGCAATACCACTTATAATATTTGATATCCCCTGTGTTTCTCTGGTTAAAACTTACCAGGATTCAATTTGACATGGTCTTATGTTGGATGGGTAAGCACAGTATTTATATGCCAAAAAGCACCCTCACGTTTGCTTTCCAGCTTCGGTTACTATGGGGATACCAAATATTATGGCTCACACATTGCTGTAATATCTGGTATCCCCTAGATTTCATGGACTACCGTTCAGCCATTGACCAGTTGAGGTGGACATTTATTTGATAGCAGACTACAGTAGCTTTTCACATTTTATACATCATTCCACAAGATTTTCAACCAGTTCCTTCTGGGGATACCATATATAATGGGATATACCTCCGATAATATCTGGTATCCCCTGGGTTTCTCTGGTTAGAACTTGACAGGATTTTATTTGACATGGCCATGTGTTGGATGGGTGAGCACAGTATCTATGTGCCAAGTAGCACCCTTTCTTTTGCTTTTCAACATTGATTACTATGGGGATACCAAATATTATGGCTCAACCATTGCTGTAATATCTCATATCCCCTACATTTCATGGACTACCATTCAGCCATTGACCAGTTGAAGTTGACATTTATTTGATAGCAGACTACAGCACCTTTTCACATTTTATCCATCATTCCACCACATTTTACAACCGGTTCCTTTAGGGGATACTATATATAATGGCGTATGCCACCTATAATATCCGGTATCCCCTAGGTTTCTCGGGTTAGAACTTAAAGGATTTAATTTGACATGGTGGTTTGTTGGATGGGTGTGCAGAGTATCTCTATGCCAAAGAAAACACTTTCTTTTGCTTTTCAACATTGATTACTATGGGGATACCAAATATTATGGCTCACATATTTGCTGTAATATCTGGTATCCCCTAGATTTCATGGACTACCATTCAGCCATTGACCAGTTGAGGTGGACATTTATTTGACAGCAGTCTACAGTAGCTTTTCACATTTTATATATCATTCTATTTTAGAACCGGTTCCTTTAGGGGATACCATATATAACTTGCAATACCACTTATAATATTTGATATCCCCTGTGTTTCTCTGGTTAAAACTTACCAGGATTCAATTTGACATGGTCTTATGTTGGATGGGTAAGCACAGTATTTATATGCCAAAAGCACCCTCCCGTTTGCTTTCCAGCTTCAGTTACTATGGGGATACCAAATATTATGGCTCACACATTGCTGTAATATCTGGTATCCCCTAGATTTCATGGACTACCATTCAGCCATTGACCAGTTGAGGTGGACATTTATTTGATAGCAGACTACAGTAGCTTTTCACATTTTATACATCATTCCAGAACATTTTAGAACCGGTTCCTTTAGGGCATACAATACATAATGGGCACTACCACCTATAATATTTGGTATCCCCTGTGGTTCTCTGGTTAAAACTTACCAGGATTATATTTTACATGGTCTTATGTTGGATGGGTAAGCACTGTATTTCTATGCCAGAACGCACCCTCTTGTTTGCTTTCCAACTTAGGTTACTAAGTATTATGGCTATTGCTGTAATGTCTTGTATCCCCTACATTTCATGGGCTACCATTCCGGCATTAAACAGTTGAAGTTGACTTTTATTTGACAGCAGACTACGGTACCTTTTCACATTTTTTATATAATTCCACAAGATTTTACAAAAGGTTCCTTCAGGGGATACTATATATAATGGGATATACTACCTAAAAAATCCCGAATTCCATGGGTTTCTCGGGTTAGAACTTGACAGGATTTAATTTGACATGGCCATGTGTTGGACGGGTGAGCACAGTATCTCTATGCCAAAGAAAACACTTTCTTTTGCTTTTCAACATTGATTACTATGGGGATACCAAATATTATGGCTCACATATTTGCTGTAATATCTGGTATCCCCTAGATTTCATGGACTACCATTCAGCCATTGACCAGTTGAGGTGGACATTTATTTGACAGCAGTCTACAGTAGCTTTTCACATATTATATATATCATTCTATTTTAGAACCGGTTCCTTTAGGGGATACCATATATAACTTGCAATACCACTTATAATATTTGATATCCCCTGTGTTTCTCTGGTTAAAACTTACCAGGATTCAATTTGACATGGTCTTATGTTGGATGGGTAAGCACAGTATTTATATGCCAAAAAGCACCCTCCCGTTTGCTTTCCAGCTTCGGTTACTATGGGGATACCAAATATTATGGCTCACACATTGCTGTAATATCTGGTATCCCCTAGATTTCATGGACTACCATTCAGCCATTGACTAGTTGAGGTGGACATTTATTTGATAGCAGACTACAGTAGCTTTTCACATTTTATACATCATTCCAAAACATTTTAGAACCGGTTCCTTTAGGGCATACAATACACAATGGGCACTACCACCTATAATATTTGGTATCCCCTGTGGTTCTCGGGTTAAAACTTACCAGGATTATATTTTACATGGTCTTATGTTGGATGGGTAAGCACTGTATTTCTATGCCAGAACGCACCCTCTTGTTTGCTTTCCAACTTAGGTTACTAAGTATTATGGCTATAGCTGTAATGTCTTGTATCCCCTACATTTCATGGGCTACCATTCCGGCATTAAACAGTTGAAGTTGACTTTTATTTGACAGCAGACTACAGTACCTTTTCACATTTTATACATCATTCAACAAGATTTTACAAAAGGTTCCTTCAGGGGATACTATATATAATGGGATATACTACCTAAAAAATCCGGAATTCCATGGGTTTCTCGGGTTAGAACTTGACAGGATTTAATTTGACATGGCCATGTGTTGGACGGGTGAGCACAGTATCTCTATGCCAAGTAGAACCCTTTCTTTTGCTTTTCAACAATGATTACTATGAGGATACCAAATATTATAGCTAAACCATTGCTGTAATATCTCGTATCCCCTACATTTCATGGACTACCATTCCGCCATTGACCAGTTGAGGTGGACATTTATTTGATAGCAGACTACAGCACCTTTTCACATTTTATCCATCATTCCACAACATTTTACAACCGGTTCCTTTAGGGGATACCATATATAATGGGCAATACCACATATAATGTTTGGTATCCCCTGTTTTTCATTGGTTAAAACTTACCAGGATTCAATTTGACAAGGTGTTATGTTGAATGGGTAAGTACAGTATTTATATGCCAAAACGCACCCTCCCGTTTGCTTTCCAACTTCGGTTACTATGGTTATACCAAATATTATGGCTCACACATTGCTGTAATATCTGATATCCCCTAGATTTCATGGACTACCATTCAGCCATTGACCAGTTGAGGTGGACATTTATTTGATAGAAGACTACAGTAGCTTTTCACATTTTATACATCATTCCACAACATTTTAGAACCGGTTCCTTTAGGGCATACAATACATAATGTGCAATACCACCTATAATATTTGGTATCCCCTGTGTTTCTTGGGTTAAAAATTACCAGGATTCAATTAGACATGGTGTTATGTTGGATGGGTGAGAACAGTAGCTCTATGCCAAAGAGAACGCTTCCTTTTGCTTTCCAACATTGGTTACTATGAGGATACTAAATATTATGGCTTACGCATTGCTGTAATATGTCGTATCCCCTACATTTCATGGGCTACCATTCTGCCATTAAACAGTTGAAGTTGACATTTATTTGAAAGCAAACTACAATAGATTTTCACATGTTATACATCATTCTACAAGATTTTACAACTGGTTCATTCAGGGGACACTACTATATATAATGGGATATGCCACCTATAATATCCAGTATCCCCTGGGTTTCTCGGGTTAAAACTTAACAGGATTTAATTTGACTTGGTTGTTTGTTGGATGGGTGAGCACAGTATTTCTATGCCAAAGAGCACCCTTCCTTTTGCTTTCCAACATCGGCTACTATGGGGATACTAAATATTGTGGCTCACGCATTGCTGTAATATCTCTTATCCACTACATTTCATGGGCTACCATTCTGCCATTAAACAGTTGAAGTGGACATTTATTTGATAGCCGACTACAGTAGCTTCTCACAGTTTATACATCATTCCACAAGATTTTAAAACCGGTTCATTCAGGGGATACTACATATAATGGGATATAAAACCTATAATATCTGGTATCCCCTGGGTTTCTCGGGTTAGAACTTGACAGGATGTAATTTGACATGGCCATTTGTTGGATGGGCGAGCACAGTATCTCCATGCCAAATAGCACCCTTTATTTTGCTTTTCAACATTAATTACTATGGGGTACCAAATATTATGGCTCACACATTGCTGTAATATCTGGTTGGTACCCCCTAGATTTCATGGACTACCATTCAGCCATTGACCAGTTGAGGTGGACATTTATTTGGTAGCAGTCTACAGTAGCTTTTCACATTTTATACATCTTTCCATTTTAGAACCGGTTCCTTTAGGGGATACCATATATAATGGGCAATACCACATATAATGTTTGGTATCCCCTGTTTTTCATTGGTTAAAACTTACCAGGATTCAATTTGACAAGGTGTTATGTTGAATGGGTAAGTACAGTATTTATATGCCAAAACGCACCCTCCCGTTTGCTTTCCAACTTCGGTTATTATGGTTATACCAAATATTATGGCTCACACATTGCTGTAATATCTGATATCCCCTAGATTTCATGGACTACCATTCAGCCATTGACCAGTTGAGGTGGACATTTATTTGATAGAAGACTACAGTAGCTTTTCACATTTTATACATCATTCCACAACATTTTAGAACCGGTTCCTTTAGGGCATACAATACATAATGTGCAATACCACCTATAATATTTGGTATCCCCTGTGTTTCCCGGGTTAAAAATTACCAGGATTCAATTAGACATGGTGTTATGTTGGATGGGTTAGAAGAGTAGCTCTATGCCAAAGAGCACCCTTCCTTTTGCTTTCCAACATTGGTTACTATGGGGATACTAAATATTATGGCTTACGCATTGCTGTAATATGTTGTATCCCCTACATTTCATGGGCTACCATTCTGCCATTAAACAGTTGAAGTGGACATTTATTTGATAGCCGACTACAGTAGCTTCTCACAGTTTATACATCATTCCACAAGATTTTAAAACCGGTTCATTCAGGGGATACTACATATAATGGGATATAAAACCTATAATATCTGGTATCCCCTGGGTTTCTCGGGTTAGAACTTGACAGGATGTAATTTGACATGGCCATTTGTTGGATGGGCGAGCACAGTATCTCCATGCCAAATAGCACCCTTTATTTTGCTTTTCAACATTAATTACTATGGGGTACCAAATATTATGGCTCACACATTGCTGTAATATCTGGTTGGTACCCCCTAGATTTCATGGACTACCATTCAGCCATTGACCAGTTGAGGTGGACATTTATTTGGTAGCAGTCTACAGTAGCTTTTCACATTTTATACATCTTTCCATTTTAGAACCGGTTCCTTTAGGGGATACCATATATAATGGGCAATACCACATATAATGTTTGGTATCCCCTGTTTTTCATTGGTTAAAACTTACCAGGATTCAATTTGACAAGGTGTTATGTTGAATGGGTAAGTACAGTATTTATATGCCAAAACGCACCCTCCCGTTTGCTTTCCAACTTCGGTTACTATGGTTATACCAAATATTATGGCTCACACATTGCTGTAATATCTGATATCCCCTAGATTTCATGGACTACCATTCAGCCATTGACCAGTTGAGGTGGACATTTATTTGATAGAAGACTACAGTAGCTTTTCACATTTTATACATCATTCCACAACATTTTAGAACCGGTTCCTTTAGGGCATACAATACATAATGTGCAATACCACCTATAATATTTGGTATCCCCTGTGTTTCCCGGGTTAAAAATTACCAGGATTCAATTAGACATGGTGTTATGTTGGATGGGTTAGAAGAGTAGCTCTATGCCAAAGAGCACCCTTCCTTTTGCTTTCCAACATTGGTTACTATGGGGATACTAAATATTATGGCTTACGCATTGCTGTAATATGTTGTATCCCCTACATTTCATGGGCTACCATTCTGCCATTAAAAAGTTGAAGTTGACATTTATTTGAAAGCAAACTACAATAGCTTTTCACATTTTATACATCATTCAACAAGATTTTATCACCGGTTTATTCAGGGGACACTACTATATATAATGGGATATGCCACCTATAATATCCAGTATCCCCTGGGTTTCTCGGGTTAAAACTTAACAGGATTTAATTTGACTTGGTTGTTTGTTGGATGGTTGAGCACAGTATTTCTATGCCAAAGAGCACCCTTCCTTTTGCTTTCCAACATCGGTTACTATGGGGACACTGAATATTATGGCTCACGCATTGCTGTAATATCTTGTATCCCCTACATTTAATGGGTTACCCTTTAACCATTGACCACTTGAAGTTGCCTTTTACTTTATAGCAGACTACAGTAACTTTTCACTGTTTTTTACATCATTCTACCAGATTTTACATCCGGTTCCCATAAGGGACACCAAATATTATGGCCTATACCGGCTATAATATGTGGTGTCCCCAGTGTTCCTTTGTTTAGAACTTACCAGGATTAAATTATACATGGTCTTAAGTTGGATGGGTGAGTACAGTACTTATATGCCAAATAGCAACCCTCCTTTTGTTTTGCAACATCGTTTACTATGGCGACACCAAATATTATGGCTCACGCAATACTTTAATATCTTGTATCCCCTACGTTTCATGGGTTATCCTTTAGCCATTGGCCACTTGAAGTTGTCTTTTATTTGATAGCAGAAAACAGTATCTTTTCACATTTTTTACGTCATTCCACAAGATTGTACGTCCGGTTCACTCAGGGGATACCTTATATAATGGCTCATACCGCCTATAATATTTGGTATCTCCTGTGTTACTTGGGTTAGAAATTACCAGGATTCAATTTGACATGGTCTTTTGTTGGATGGGTGGGCACAGGACTTCTATGTCAAATAGCGCCCTTCCTTTTGCTTTCCAACATCGTTTACTTAGGGGACACCAAATATTATTGGTCACGCAATACTTTAATATCTTGTATCCCCTACGTTTCATGGGTTACCCTTTAGCCATTGACCACTTGAAGTTGTGTTTTACTTGATAGCAGACTACTGTATCTTTTCACATTTTTTACATAATTCCACAAGATTGTACGTATGGTTCCCTTAGGGGATGCCATTATATTGGCCCATACACCTATAATATTCGGTATCCCCTGTGTTTCTTGGGTTAGAACTTACCAGGATTCAATTTGACATAGTCTTATGTTGGATGGGTGAGCACAGTACTTAGTGCCAAATAGTGGCTTACCTTTTGCTTTCCAACATCGCTTACTATGGGGATACCAAATATTATGGCTCACCCCTTGCTGTAATATCTCGTATCCCCCACGTTTCATGGGTTACCTATTAGCCATCGGCTACTTGAAGTTGTCTTTTATTTGATAGCAGGCAACAGTAACTTTTCAGATGCTTTACAACATTCCAGAAAATTGTACGTCTGGTTCACTTATGGGATACTATATAATAAGGCTCACTCATTGCTTTAATATCTTGTATCACCTATGTTTCTTGGGTTACCCTTTAACCATTGACCACTTGAAGTCGCCTTTCACTTGATAGCAGACTACAGTAACCTTTCATATTTTTTACATCATTCCTCAAGATTTTACATCTAGTTCCCATTGGGGATACCATATATAATGGCTTATACCGGATATAATATCTGGTATTCCCTGTGTTTCTGGGGTTAGAACTTACTAGTATTCAATTTGACATGGTCTTATGTTGGATGGATGGGCACAGTATTTCTATGGCAAATAGCACCCTTCATTTTGCTTTCCAACATCGTTTACAAAGGGATACCAAATAATAGGCTCACGCCTTGCTGTAATATCTTGCATCACTTACGTTTCATGAGTTACTCTTTTGCTCTTGACCACTTGAAGTTGCCTTTTTCTTTATAGCAGACTACAGTAACTTTTCACATTTTGTACATCATTCAACGAGATTTTACATCCGGTTCTCTTAAGGGATACCAACTATAATGGCCTAAACCGTCTATAATATCTGGTGTCCCCGGTGTGTCTTGCTTTAGAATTTAAAGGGATTCAATTACACATGGTCTTATGTTGATGGATGGGCATAGTATTTCTATGGCAAATATCAACCTTCCACTTGCTTTCCATCATCGTTTAAAATGGGGATACTAAATATTATGGCTCCCACATTACTATAATATCTTGTATCCCCTATTTTTCATAGGTTACCCTTTAGCCATTCACCAGTTGCAGATTACAGTATCTTTTCAGATTTTGTACATCAATCCCACAAGATTTTACAGCCGTACCCTTAAGGGATACCCCATATAATGTCCTATACCGGCTAAAATATCTGGTATCCCCTGTGTTTCTGGTGTTAAATCTTACCAGTATTCAATTTGACATGGTCTTATGTTGGATTGATTAGCATAGTATTCCCACGGCAAATAGCACCCTTCCTTTTTCTTTCCAACATCGCTTACAATGGGGATACCATATATTATGTCTCAAACATTGCTGTAATATCTCGTATCCCCTACGTTTTATGGGTTACCCTTTAGACATTGACCACTTGAAGTTGTGTTTTACTTGATAGCAGACTACTGTAACTTTTCACATTTTGTGCACCATTCCTCAAGACTTACCATTGGTTCCCTTAGGGGATACCATATATAATGGCCTATACCGGATATAATATCCGGTATCCCCTGTGTTTCTGGGGTTAGAACTTACCAGTATTCAATTTGACATGGTCTTATGTTGGATGGATGGGCACAGTATTTCTATGGCGAATATCAACCTTCCATTTGCTTTCCAACATCGTTTACAATGGGGATACCAAATATTATGGCTCCTTCATTACTGTAATATCTAGTATCCCCTACGTTTCATAGGCTACCCTTTAGCCTTTGACCACTTGAAGTCGTGTTTTACTTGATAGCAGACTACAGTAACCTTTCACATTTTTTACATCATTCCAGAAGATTGTATGTCTGGTTCCCTTAGGGGATACCATATATAATGGCCTATACCGGCAATAATATTTGGTATCCCCTGTTTTTCAGGTGTTAGAACTTACCAGTATTCAATTTGACATGGTATTTTGTTGGATGGAAGATCACAGTATTTTTATGCTGATTATAACCCTTCCTTTGCTTTCCATCATAGTTTACCATGGGGATACCAAATATTATGGCTCACTCATTGCTGTAATATCTTGTATCCCCTACGTTTAATGGGTTACTCTTTAGCCATTGACAACTTGAAGTTGTCTTTTACTTGATGGCAGACTACAGTAAGTTTTCACATTCTTTACATTGTTCCACATGATTGTATGTCTGGTTCCCTCAGGGAATACTTTAGATATAATGGCCAATACCGCCTATAATATTTGGTATCCCCTGTGTTTCTTGGGTTAGAACTTACCAGGATTCAATTTGACATAGCCTTATGTTGGATGGGTGAGCACAGTACTTTTGTGCCAAATAGCTGCCTTCTTTTGCCTTCCAACATCGTTTACTATGGGGATACCAAATATTATGGCTCACTCATTGCTGTATTATCTTGTATACCCTATGTTTCATAGGCTGCCCTTTAGCCATTGACCACTTGAAGTTGTGTTTTACTTGATAGCAGACTACAGTAACCTTTCACATTTTTTACATCATTCCACAATGTTGTACGTCCGGTTCCCTTAGGGGATACTATATATAATGGCCTATACAGGCAATATTATTTGGTATACCCAGTTTTTCGGGTGTTAGAACTTACCAGTATTCAATTTGACATGGTCTTATGTTGGATGGAAGAGCACAGTATTTTATGCTGATTATAACCCTTCCTTTGCTTTCGATCATAGTTTACCATGGGGATACCAAATCTTATGGATCACGAATTGCTGTAATATCTCGTATCCCCTATGTTTTATTGGTTACCCTTTAGCCGTTCACCTGTTAAAGTTGCCTTTTATTGTTATTGTATAGTAGATTACAGTATCTTTTTAGATTTCTTACATGACTCCCACAAGATTTTACATCTGGTTCCCTTAGGGAATACCTTATATAATGGCCTTTACAGGCTATAGTATCTGGTATCCCCTGTGTTTCTGGTGTTAGAACTTACCAGTATTCAAATTGATAAGGACTTATGTTGGATGGGTGAGCACTGTATTTCCTTGTCAAATAGCGACCTTCCTTTTGCTGTCCAACACGTTTACTATCGGGATACCAAATATTATGGCTCACTCATTGCTGTAATATCTCGTATCCTCTACGTTTATTGGGTTACTCTTTAGCCATTGACCACTTGAAGTTGTCTTATCTTTGATAACAGACTATAGTATATTTTCACATTTTTTACATTATTCCACAAGATTGTACGTCCGGATCTCTTAGGGGATACCATATTTATTGACCCATACCGGCTATAATATTCAGTATCCCCTGTGTATCTTGGATTAGAAAATACCAGTATTTAATTTGACATGGTCTTATGGTGGATGGATGAGCCCAGTATTTATATGGCAAAGAGCACCATTCCTTTCCCTTCCAACATCGTTTACAATGGGGATACCAAATATTATGCCTCATGCATTGCTGTAATATCTTGTATCCCCTGTGTTTCATGGGTTACATTTTAGCCATTGACCACCTAAAGTTGTCTTTTCTTTGATAAGAGACTACAGTATCTTTTCACATTTTTTACGTTAGTCAACAAGATTGTACGTCAGGTTCTGTATGGGTATACCATATATAATGGCCTATACCAGCTATAATATTTGGTATCCCTGTGTTTCTGGGGTTACAACTTACCAGTATTCCATTTGACATGGTCTTTTGTGCTATGGGTGGGCACAGTATTTTTATGCCAAATAGCACAATTCCTTTTGCTCTCCAACATCTTTTACAATGGGGATCCCAAATGTTTGGCTCACGCATTGCTGTAATATATTGTATTCATTACGTTTCCTTTGTTACCCATTAGTCATTGACCACTTGAAGTTGCCTTTTATATGATAGCAGACAAATGTATATTTTACATTTTTTTTACATCATTCCACAAGATTGTATGTCTGCTTCTCTTAGGGGATTCCATATATAATGGCCTATACCGGCTATAATATTTGGTATCTCCTGTGTTTCTTTGGTTAGAACTTACCAGGATTCAATTTGGCAAGGTCATATGTTAGACGGGTGAGCACAGTATTTCTTTGCCAAATAGCACCCTTCCTTTTGCTTTCCAATTTAATTTCAATGGGGATACCAAATATTATATCATTGCTCTAATATCTCATATCCCCTGTGTTCCAAGTGTTACCCTTTAGCCATTTACCAGTTGAAGTTGCCTCTTATTTGATAGCAAACTACAGTATCTTTTAACATCTTTTTACATTGTTCCACAAGATTGTAGGTCCGGTTTACTTAGGGGATACCATATATAATGGCCTATACTGGCTATATTATTTGGTATCCCCTGTGTTTCTTTGGTTAGAAATTACCAGGAATCAATTTGACATGGTCTTATGGGTGGGTGAGCACAGTATTTCTATGATAAGTACAACCCTTCCTTTTGCTTTCCAACACTGTTTACTATGGGGATACCAAATATTATGCCTCACGCACAGCTGGAATATCTTGTATCCCCTTGGTTACCCTTTAGCCATTCAACAGGTGAAGTTGCCTTTTATTTGATAGCAAACAAAAGTAGCTTTTCTTATTTTTTTACATCATTCCACAAGAGTTTAGATCTTGTTCCGTTAGGGGATACCAAATATAATGGCTTTTACCATCTTTAATATTTCGTATCCCCTGTGTTTCTGGGGTTAGAACTTACCAGTATTAATTTTGGCATGGTCTTATGTTGGATGGATGAGCCCAGTATTTCTATAGGAAAGAGCACCCTTCCTTTTGCTTTTCAATATCGTTTATAATGGGGATACCAAATACTATAGCTCATGCATTGCTGTAATATCTTGTATCCCCTACGTTTCATGGGTTACCCATTAGCCATTGACCACTTGAAGTTGTCTTTTCTTTGATAACAGACTACAGTATCTTTTGACATCATTCCACAAAATTGTACGTCTGGTTCCCTTAGGGGATAACATATATAATGGCCTATACCAGATATAATATTTGGTATTGCTTATGTTTCTTGGGCTAGAACTTCCCAGGATTAAATTTGAAATGGTCTTATGTTGGTTGGGTGAGCACAGTATTTCTATGCTAAATAGGACCCTTCCTTTTGCTTTCCAATATCATTTACTATGGGGATACCAAATATTATGGCTCACGCATTACTGTAATATCTCGCATCACCTAAGTTTCATGGGTTACCCTTTAGCCACTCACCAGTTGAAGTTTCCTTTTATTTTATAGCAGGCTACAGTATCTTTTCAGATTTTGTACATGATTCCACAAGATTTTACATCTGGTTCCCTTTGGCTGGATGAGCACAGTATTTCTATTACAAATAGCACCCTTCCTTTTGCTTTAAAACATCATTTGCAATGGGGATAACAAATATTATGGCTCACGCATTGCTGTAATATCATGTATCTCCTACCTTTCATGGGTTACCCTTTAGCCATTGACCACTTTAGGTTGCCTTTTATTTGATAGCAGACTACAGTAACTTTTCAAATTTTATACATCATTACCAAGATTTTGGGTTGCCCTCTCTCTCCTTTGCCGTTTGCTCTGGCCATAGAGCCACTAGCGGCACAGGCTAGGATGGGCTCGCACTATCCAGGGTTAAGGGTACAAGAGCAAATTTACCATATTGCGATATATGCTGACAACCTCCTTATGTTTTTGGTTGATTGTGACGGTGCCCTTCTAGGCACGAAGGAGTTATTGGAGAACCCTAGCAAAATTGCCGGTATGAAGGTAAATTGGGCCAAGACTTGCCTGTTCCCTGCAGCGCTGCAGCCTGAGAGCTGGGATTATACGCAGGGGTACAATGGGAGCCACAATGTCTGACATATCTTGGCACTCGCATTTATTATACCCATACTGACTTATTGGAGGGCAATGTAGGCAGGACCATTAGAGGACTTAAGGGTAGTATTGAGTTCTGGGGCACACTTTCACTATTAGTAGCTGGGCACGTGGCCATACTTTAGATGGTGGCGCTCCCCAGATTGTTGTACTATTTCAGAACACTGCTGATTTGGGTTCCAGCGTCGATCTTTAAGCAACTTCAGTCAATGGTGGTTGGGTTACTTTGGGCTGGGGGGTGACGGAGACTGGCTCTCAGCACACTGATTAAACGGAGGGTGGTCTGGCGGTCCCTGATTTTGAATCGTAATATTTGGCAGCGCAATTACAGTGGCTCACTCAAGCAGTGGCATGGTCATTTTGTGGTGATGATGAGAGGAAAAGGACTCAGTTCAATAGGTAAACACTTTCCAAAAAAGTATTACAATTGCCATTTCCAGCCTCCTTTCTGACTCTAGAGATGGGGACCTTTAAGCTCTCCTGGAATAGAAGTCAACGGCGGGCACAAATAGAGCATCTGTATGCCCCTGAACTCCCATTGGCGATATGTAGTGCTCTACCGCATGGCAGAAATTGGGCGGAGCTGGGGGACTGGGCGGAGAGGGGGCTGGCCACCATGGGAGATCTATATGAAGATGGATCCGTGATTCCGTATGAGATGTTGCAAGATGGATATGATCTGGTTTGGGGAGACTATCTATTGCACCTAGTGCTCGTAACAGCCATCCAGGCACATTGGAAATTGGGACTCAGTGAACCGGCCACCTTCATGGTTTGCCAATATGTGGTCCTGGCCGCTGGCACCATCAAGGCGGTCACATGTTTATATCGCCGAATGACCACTGAACGGCTGACTCCATTGGTAGTGCTTCAGCAGCGGTGGGAAGTGGACTTAGGTGATGAAACCCCTGAGGGGAAATGCGCGGGGCTAGTGGAACGTGCATATAAAAGCACTAGAATTGCACGCTTCCAGTTGGTACATTTTTTTATTCTACATCGGGCATACCTTACGCCGGAAAAAATTAATAAGCACATTCTGGGAGGAGGTGGTTGCTCTTCTGTGGGCTATTATAGAAAGGGACATCAAAGCCCTTATAGGCCTTTGTTTGCTGCACTGGTTTCCCCATACCTCTCAGAATAAGATATCAAGTACATTTCTAAATTTGGGGCTTGGATTGGCAAAGAGAGAAATCACGGCCCACTGGAAGGCCAAGAAGGGCCCTAGTTTTCAGAGATGGTGTACTGACTTTCTTAAATGGGCGGAATGCGAGGCATCCACGCGTCTGCAGCTAGCAACACGCGCTAAAATCGATAGGGTGCTGGAGCTGGCAAGGGCTTGGGAGGCACTAGTACACTTGTTGAGGGCACCACGTTCTGACTCTGATGACGATTTGGGCACGTCGGGGTTAGACACTCCACCTCAAGGGATTGCACCTCCTTAAGAGGACGGCTCCACTCTTTCTACTCATGCAATTACCCCTGTCAGTGCAGAATGGTTTTTTGGACAACTGAGTTGGACACACTAATGTGATTTGTTGTTATCATTGCTGATACATTTTTGTTACGCCATTGAGGAGGTGGGAGGTATAAGCGGGAGGGAATAGGATTGCACTTTGTGTTATTTGAACTAATGATAAGTGGATAGCTAGCGCTGTATGACCTAGACGGGGATGCTATCTCCATTGACTCAGATTGATGTTATGATGTGTAAAGAAGTGTCAATTGGCATGGGTAGCATTCTTATACATTTGTGATGTGCAACCGGAAGCAAGAGGTAGTTTCCGGGAAAAGGTGTTTTACCATGTGTTGCTAAATGTACAGTTGCCCATGTCGTAAGCTGCAATTGTTTTGTTTAGAATAAAAAATATATTAAAAAAAAATAATAATCATTACTCAACATTTTACATCTGGTTCCCTTAAGGGATACCAAATATAATGACCTATATGGGATGGATGAGCACAGTATTTCTAAGCCAAATAACACCCTTCCTTTTGCTTTTCAACATCGTTTACTATGGGGATACCAAATATTGTGGCTCAACCATTGCTGTAATATCTCATGTCCCTTACGTTTCCTGTGTGACCATTTAGCCATTGACCACTTGAAGTTGCCTTTATTTGATAGCAGACAAGAGTACATTTTCACTTTTGTAATTTCATTCTGCAAGCTTTTACATCCGGTTCCTTTACGGGGATACAACAAATATTGCCTTATAAAAGCTATACCATTTGGTATCTTCTATGTTCCTCGGGTTAGAGTTTACAAGGTTTCAGTTTGACATGGCCTTATGTTGGCTGGGTGAACACAGTACTTTCCTGCCAAATAGCACCCTGCCATGTGTTTTCCAACATCTTTTACTATGGTGATACCACACATGGCAGGAGGGGCAGGCTGAGTCACGAGCTTCTAGCCCCTAGCCTAGCTTCAAGAGTGGAGACAGGGAGGGGAACTGCGATCGGACGCTCGCCGGACGGCCGCCATCTTGAGTTGGGCCAAGGCCGAGCAGTCCAGTCTTTCTCCTACCCTGCCCCCCATGTGCATAAAGGTCGGATGACACGACCGCGCAGCGGCCGCGCGCAGCGGGAGCACCGGCGGCGCGCCAAAGGCAAGCCCGTCTGAGCCCGTCCGAGCCTGGCCCGGGCCTAGGGCCACGCACTCTGCCGGTTGCACCAGGAGAGATCTCCAGAGAGTGACATATAGTCCAGAAACATTGCGAGGCATAATGGGACCAGGGAGACAACCTAGCTGTGTTGTCCTAGATCTGAACAAGGACCAACCCTTAAGCCCACATGCTTGCTTAGGCTGCACGAGAGCGATGCCTGCGGTATTAATGTCCCCCATTAAGGCCATATCCAGAGCAGATCGAGGAAATTATAAAGCTGTGGAATCTACCTTTGAGTGCCTCCTGGTGAATGCTAGATTGTTGGTAAAACACAGTTTGGAGTGTGCGCTGTTAATTCAGGAAGAAAATATTAAAATCGCTTTTGTGACTGCATCCTGGACGGACGCTGCTTCGGGCACGGATCTAGTTAAAGCCACTCCCCCAGGTTACCTTACCTTTACAAGAGACCGGCCACTGAGGAAAGGCGGAGGTCTGGCAGTTATTTATCATGACTCTCTTAACGTTAGCTTTCACCCATTGATTGTGGATGGCTGTGAAGCAGTAGCTTTTAACTTTACTTTTAGGCAACCATCATTCATTTAATGGATGTTTAGTTTATAGACCCCGGGTATTAAGAACATTTTCCTGAACTCTGTAGGTACAATTCTGGAGGAGGGACTGTGTTCCAAGGACTTTACGGTCCTGGGAGATTTTAACTTCCATTTAGAGAACCTCACGGATGCAGACACCTGATGGATGGGGCCCAGCTTAAACAACTGGTTAGTGGTCCTACACAGAAGGTTGGCCATACGCTGGATGGGATTTTTTCGAATCACCCCACTCTGGGCTTTACTAAATCTTTACCACTTACCTGGTCGGATCATAGGGCACTGCTATTTGTCATCTCTGTGCCTAAATCCCAAAGTGGGGGATGCCCATCTAAAATGGCCAGGATGTGTAGGGCCTGGAATAAAATTAAGGGGAGTGCCCCGGAAGACTATTTGCTTTCCTCAAAGGAGCCCCTTCCATTAGAGGTGGAAGCGGCGGCGCTCGCCCATACTAGTTGCATTGATAAAGCGTGTAATTTTCTTGCCCCACCCAAGCTACGCCTCCTGACCAGAGCACGGCCTTTAGCGCCGTGGTTCTCGGAGGAACTAAGAAACCACAAGCTGGAATGTAAAAAATTGGAAAGGGTCTGGCGGAAGGAATATAGGGAAAGTGACAGAAGTCGTCTGAAACTAAGTCTCCTAACATATATAAAAATGGTGGGAAGGCTAAACAAGATTTCTACACGAATCGTATAAACTTGGCTAAGAACTCGGCGAAGGAATTATTTACGACAGTGGCAGCCTTAGCTGATCCGGCCCCTGCGGCCATTCCCGCAAGTTCTGAACTATGTGAAGATCTTGCCAGATTCTTTCAAAGTAAGGTGGAGACGATTTTCAAAGCCTTCTCTAGACAGGAGAGACTGAACAGCCAGGTGGCCTCTCCAGAAATTGTAATGCAGTCATCGACTATTGTTACTAGCAAAGTCAGGTGCTCCGTCAGACCCGTGTCCTGTGGCTGTGATGAAAATGGCCCCAGATTTGATAGTTTCATCGCTAGTGACTGTTTTCAATATGATGCTTGGGACAGGAGGTTTTCGAGCTTGTCGGAAACAAGCATCAATTTTGCCACTACTAAAGAAACCTAACCTGGATATTAGGGACCCAATAGCTATCGCCCAATAGCAAGGCTCCCACTACCAGCTAAATTAATAGAAAAGGCGCTGAACGCTCAACTAAGCGCCTTCCTGGCTGCCACTCAATCTTTGGACCCCTCTCAACATGGTTTTAGACCTTACCATAGTACCGAATCCGCCCTCATTAAAACAACTGAGGAGATTAGAGCGGTGGCCGATGCGGGAGGGAGGGCAGCCCTGGTGCTGCTGGACCTCTCCGCGGCCTTCGATACGGTCCACCATGGGATTCTACTTGACCGTTTGAAGGCCTGCGGAGTTCAAGGGAAAGCGCTTGAGACACTTAAAGCCTTCCTGTCCGGCAGAGTCCAGAAGGTGGCCTTGGGTGACTACGAGTCAAAACCCTTTATTCTGCCCTGCGGAGTGCCCAACTGATTCCCTAACCTGCCTCCATCTCAGGAGTAACACTTAGCGCCAGGACACCTACGGGTAACAGAGCGCTGTACAAATGTCAAAATAAATAAATAAATTACGGCTCCGGCATTGCTGTAATGTCTGGTATACCCTACTTTTCAATGGCTACCTATTAGCAGTTGACCAATTCAAGTTGCATTTTCACACTCTTTATTTCACAAGCTTTCAGATTTGGTTCCTTGAGTGGATACCAAATGTAATCCCTCATAGAAGTATAACATTTTCCATCGCCTATTTTTCTAAGGGTTAAAACTAGCATGGACACAATTTCCCATGGCCTAATGTTGGCAGGTTGAAGACACTGTTTTTCTGTTACTATGCACCCTTCCTACTGTTTTTCATTCTCTCATTCTATGGGGATACCCACTATTATGGCTTAAGCATTGCTGTTATATTTTGTATACCCTCTTTTTCAAGGGTTACCATTTCACCACTTTCAAATTGACTTTAGATTACAGTATAGTTTAGCACTTTTAATATCATTCCACAAGCTATCACATCTGGTTCCTTTAGGTGATACCAAATATAATGTCACCAATGATCTGTAATATTTGTTATCCCCTATGTTTCTCAGATTAAAACTTACCTGGACATAATTTTATATGGTCTTATGCTGGCGGGATGACACATTGTATCATTCTCAGACTACTGTCGAGAGGCAGCCTTTGTATAGGACGATGTTTCTCATTATAGGAAACAATCGAGGTGACTCTCAGCTTCAACACCCACACCGCGGACAAAATGTGGTTTGGGATCTTCCTGATGCAGCAATTTGGGACAGGCTGTCAACAGGTCTGTCTTAGAAGCTATAACTATTTAGTAAAGCTGAAGTTGGTGTCCCAACCCTTGTCACAGCCATCCACCAGGCGACTTTGCTCGGGAGGAGTATTCTTTAACTCCTTGATAAACAAAAGGCCTCTCAGAATTTCTAATTGTAGCCTGATCTCTTCTTTCTCACCTCAGTGTCTGAGTATCCTCCCTCTAGCTATCCGAATGCAGGTAATACACTTCCACTCTTCAGGAAGCTATCCTCATCTTGTAAAATTAAAAGCCAGGGCCATTCAAATTGACCTCACTTTGCTTTGCAAGGGTAAGCATCAGAATACATCAGTTATAGCATTCAGGGAATCTTCTTTTCAATGTTTGGTTTACTTATCTTGCATATTCTCTTGTGTTGCTTTTATCATGAAGTAACTGATTCTTTCATGTGCAGCATATTTTCTTTTAAATGCATCTAGCCATTACTTTGCGGTTCCAACCCCTGAGCTGATCAGCGTTATTTGCTCAAGAGGTGGTTTAGCAGTAGCCTGGTAGTGAACAGACTGTTCGTCTGTTTATAAGGCCCATCAAAAAGGGCTTAATGGAGAACAATCCCAAACGCAAACAATGTTTTGAGTCCTTAATGGATTGAGCATTGTAGCTTCTGATTGGCGGCTTCACTAGTACCAACCCAGAGCACCACATATTTATGCCAACAATTGGCCCAACGATGCATCTCGACTCAGATTGACGCATCTCAACGCAAGTAATCGCACCACTAGCGGCTTCATTGACCTCGATATAAAGCATCTTGTTGCCCGCATCACAGTTCTGTTTGGTGGCTTCAACAGAACTGACACAATGGAACACAGCGTATCTTGATGCAGTATCTCAAGTGCTCGTCGACTTCTCCTCGACAGTCACACCACACAGGCCAATGCAAGGATTTATCATCTCTATGCCCAGGACACAAGATGCTTTACAACTACGGACTAGACTCAGTCCTGTATCCGACTCACGCTCCATCGTAGTCGGCCTTTGTGACTTGGATCCCAACCTACATGACTGGTTAAGCACAATTAGAGCTTCTTCCTTCTAGGAGCTACTTTTCTTCAAAACCTTTAAAATTGCATATTCTGGTTCTACTTATCTGATTTTTGTGGTTTTTCCCAAAGTTTAATATACTTTTAGAGATTTGTGGGTTCTTCTTGTGTTTTGTTTTCACTTTATTACTGTTTGAAGTGCTGCATAAATAGTGTAATAATATTCTGTGTGCTTATTTTACATGTGCTAGGCAACAACAACAGAATCATAATAGGGATTTAGACAGAATGTTGGAAAACAAATTACATTGGAACAAAATATTGTGTCAACAATCTTCATAGAAAAACATGTTATGACATGTGAAGGTATACATGCAACACAGAATCCCTGAGCCACTAGGAAACTAGACCCTGTGAATTGAAAAAACAGGTCCTATTGGCATAAGGAAGGGCTATATTTCCCCAGTGAGGAACTGTATATCTCTGCAGCCTTACAGCTCAGCTAGGTGGGCAATCTATCAAGAAAGTGAGCAATTGGGCCCACTTGTGAAGCCATGGATCCTTTCATTAAGATTTGGGCTTAAGCCAAGAGATTGGATGCAAATGAAAATTGAACCAATTGAACACGAAAAACTCTCATTTGGTGTATTTTAATATTGTGTAATCATGTATGGGTGATGAAATGAAATGAAATGAAAAATGTTATTTATAAAACGCAAATCTGCCACTCTGGAAGGAGCATCCTGGCGCTGATATGGAGGTGAACAGTTGTACCCAAGATATTTAAATTAGAGATAGACATACTGCCTCCGGGGATCCGAAAATCCAAGTTTTTAATTCTCTCCTAAAATGAGTTTCCGATTTATGTTTTCTGAAATGGGGAGGCAGACAATTCCAGGCCCTGGTACCTAGTGTGGTCAAAGTTTTTCCTCCACTTGTTTTACATCTAAACAGGGGAAGTTTAAGAAGGTTGGCTGTAGAAGACCTAAGGGTTCTGGTAGTGGTATAGAGGGTGAATCTTGCCGAGAGGTAAGCTGGGCCCTGTTTAAGTGAGGCTCTAAAGGTAATCATATTGTGTGGTCCTCAAGAAGGTGGTCAAAGTCTGTGTTACCCACCAAAACACAATTAGGTTATGCTAAATCTGATGAACACATGGATAAAATAGATGTTGATCTTTTGAACAATCAGGTGTCCCATTCTTCGATTCACACAAATTAGCATGATACAAAGACTGATATAATAGTTTCGTGTGTGCTCCCTCTTTTGAAAAAATCTTTCTATTGTGTATGAATTTTGGTCATTTTTTATGTAATATATTTTTTTTTAACTGATGATTTCACAGGATTATGTTCACTTTTATATAGCTTTTGTTCACTTTATTTGTTGCCCTAAATGTAATGTGTAAACATTTGGAATTAAAGATCTGAACAATCTGGCACTTTTTGTTGTATTTGACTTGATTAGTGTTGGGGCCATTAAGGAATTATGTCTGAGTCCATTGCAGTGAATGTTTGAATGAATGTTTGTAGAAACTAAGTTGTGGTTGATTGAAGTCTCAAAAGGAGATTTTTTTGACTTTTTAGTCTTACACAGCTCTCTTTACCTTCCTATCAAGAATATTGAGGACAAAAATATCATGACAAAAGGTTTCTATAGGTAAGCAATGTTTAACTATATATAACTCCACATATATGTACCTTTACAATACCATATGTCATCAAAGTACGTAGACATGGAGTTAGGAAAAGTAACTCTATACTTACCTATTTCAATTTACCTTCTCAATAGTTTGGTCCTTCATATTTTTGACATGAGATAATGTCCACACAATATTTGTTTCCGATATTCTGTTAGTGATCCATAAAAGCATTTTTCTTAGTGCAGTGATTGTGTGTAATATTGGAAACAACAACGCTGGGCTCTCATATTACTACTGCGTCTCTGAATCCCTGTTTGGGGACTGTTGGCAGTGGCGGTTCCTTTGTAATAGCGGAGGAGAATCGCCCCACTGCAGAATAAAAAATGAATCAATTTTATTATCATTTTAGTTTTCACTAGCAGCCAGTGCTGCAGAGTCCAGGGCATGCCCAGGCAATCCTTTCTTGACAGCACTAGGACTGGAAGGAGTGGAGTTCACTTGTAAGTTTCATGTCAGTTTTGGCCTACCATGTTAGGCCAGCCAATCAGACAAACGCACTTAGATTTCTCCAACCCAGCTGTATTGCACAGCTTGGTTATGAAATGACTCAGGCTCCCAGTCTAGGGAGCACCAAACCAGGCCTCTCAGACCAATCCAGGCACTTCTCTCACAGCATGACAGCAGCTTTTGGATTGGGTGGAGAGTCTGGGAGCCTGTGCTGGCCTAGGGACTTCTGGAAGAGAAGAGCACCGAGGCGGCAGGTAGTGGGAGCTGCAGCTGAAGTAATACATGAGTGCTTTTTATTACTATTTTCCCCGTGCTGCCGCACCACTGTATGTTGGCACCAACTGCTGCTGACTGTTAGAAACCCAAAAACATAGACATCACTTAACTATGTATTGGGTTGTGGAGGGCTACAATCTGTCTTTCGCATTCAAGCACTGGTGCATTGAACTAAGTTTACTTGTTGCATCTGTTGTGATGAAAAAACCTTTTCGATCTAAACCAGAGCCTTCGTTTAGGCAATATCATGACATGCAGAATACGCAATGGACCCTTCAATAGCTCTGATAAACAAATTACCTCAACCTCAGATGTGCTTCAAGACACAGCAAATAGTATTTAACACTCAATAGGAAGACCTAAGTATTCACCATCTCAGGCCCCTATCTGAGGGCCATTGGGCCACATCACTGTAAGTTGGGTTTGATGACACATTATTGTGGTAAACAATATTGTTAACAAAAATATTGTGTTAAAAAATATTGTTTGCCACAATATTGTGTTCCTATACTAATGAAGATCGCAAAAATATCAACAAAAATTGTAGACATTATTATTATCCCAAAAAATCAATTTTTATGATATATATACAGTTTAAAGTAGTAAATTATATAATGTATAAAATTATTATAATGTACAGTAAATACATTACACAAATTATTTAACACTATATATAAATATATTTGTACATAAAAACACACGTACATATGTGTGGATGTTAAAGAAATAGACTGGATTACACTAGTGTACAGTTGAATGCTATAGAGTGGAGTTATGTATGGTAGAGTGAAGGGGCACAGAGTGTCGTTCAGTGGAGTAGAGTGTCATTGCGGGGAGTAGTGTGGAGTGGCGTACAGTACACTGTAGAGTATAGTAGATTGTGGTAGAGTGGAGTTGTATAGAGTGGAGTAGACTGCATTGGCATACAATAGAGTAGAGAAAAGTGGAGTAGATAGTGGAATGAAGTAGTGTGTCATTGGGGAGAGAGGATTAAAGTGGGGTGGAGTGGCCTAGAGGGAGTTACGTAGTGTAGCTTAGTGTGTTGTAGATTAGCATAAAGTAGAGTGTCGTACAGTGGAACAGAGTGGAGTAAAGTGTTGTACAGTGGTGCGTAGGGACATACAATGTAGTATAGTGTTGCACACTGGCATAGAATGTAGTAGAGTGTTGTAGAGTGGAGTTGTATAGAGTAGGGTAGAACATTGTAGAGTGAAGCAGCATTAAGCGGAGTGTCCTACAGTAGCACTGAATGGGGTAAAGTGTTGTACAGTGGAGTCTAGTGGAATGGCATAGGGTAGAGTGAAGTAGAGTGTCATAGAGTTGAGTGCCATGTTGTACAGTGTAATGTAGTTCCTATATTCCCAATAGGCTCTGCGCATTGGAATAATATATCCTACAGAATTTACGTAGGACTTAGGTTGACTAGGTCTCTATTGAATATATTAGACTTAATTGTGAGTGCCAACTAGCTCAGAGGTCACTAGAAACGTTCTTGAATAAACAAGAAGGGATTCGTTTCTGACAACCTCATAAGCATGACAACTTTGTTTCCCCAAGATAAAACGTATCTTCAGAGTCGTGGAAACAATAGATAGATATTTCACACAGTCAATAGTGCATGCTACGTTTCACCAAAGGTGCAGAGAAATAGAGAGACGGGCGTTTTCAATAAAAGGTATTTATTGAACAATCTTCGTTCTCATGCAGAAGAAATGAACTGCTACAGTCGTAATACTGGCTGTAAAGTATAATGCCTACAGCAGGAAGTGTATTATGAAATAATACTGTAAAAGCATGGTATGGTTTCTAAGCCATAACATATATAGAATACAAACATTAAATAAATAAGGACTAAAAGTACTCAACTGGTGCTTCTAAAATACGCCTACCCCGATGTACCTAACCTAAGTCTAGTACGAGGAAAGAAGTAAGTGTGGTGTAGCATAGTTTAGTTTCTTTTTGCCAAGAATCTATCCAAGATTTCTCTTAGTGTCTAATCAGCTCCGTACCTTGGTTTAGAATGAAGGAGGTCTGATATCTCTTTGTCTCAGGACTCGATTTCCCAACAACCCGCAAGGGTAGCTTGGAAATACTGGAGCTGGATTTCTCAGCAAGAGAAAAGACAGCGTCTCTCTCAGTGAGTCTGCTGGAGGGTCGGCTTCCTTCGTCACTTGTTGCAGCGTGATGCGTCGGGCAAGTAGATAGCCGAACTGCTCCAAACCACTGTGTGTTTGCTTGGACAAGTGTGGGCATATTTATACCTTGAAGGTGCCGAGTTTGACGTAAGGTTGGACATAATAACGTCATCCGTTCTTTGAAAACTCCTTGAGTTCTTGGATAAATCAATATTCATGCAGGGGGAAGTCCCTAGCTGCTGAAGGCGAGTATTCCAAGAAATCGTTGTGGATTTTCGGAACTAGTGGAAGTAGCCATGCCGTATTTGGACTGCATGAGCTATGTCTAAATATGGTTATGATTTCTATGCCTACATAAGGATAGGGTAATTTATACCTATATAAGGGCATGAATCGAGAAATTTACACTAGGGTCCTAAAATGCTATACAACAACAGTGCAGTGCCATCGAGTACAGTGGAGTGACATAGCATAGAGTGGAGTAAAGTGGCATAGAGGGGAGTGGTGTGGCATGTCATTTAGTCTAGGAAACTGTCATAGGGAAGAGTGGCATAGATTATAGCACAGTCTTGTAGAGTAAAGTGATGTTGAGTAAAGTACAGTGTGGCAGAGTGTGGTACAGTGGAGTTTCAAAGAATGTCTTAGAGACGAGTGGCGTAGAGTGGGATGTAGTGGCATAGAAGTGAGTAGTTGAGTACAGTGGAGTAGAGTGTCAGAGAATCATGAATAAATTGGGGTGGAGTGGTCTAGAGGGAGTGAAGCAGAGTGGAGTAGAGTGTGATTGAGTGTCATAGAGTGCTTTACAATGACATAGACTGTAATACGGGGTTGTACAGTGGAGTAGCATACAGTGGAGCAATCTTTGGTAGAGTGGAGGGGCATAGAGTGTCAGAGTGGTGTACAGTGGCATAGAATAAACAACTGTGATATACACTGGTATAGACTGGAGGACAGTGCTGTACAGTGGAGTAGCATAGCGTTGAGTTGAGTTTGTACACTGGGTGGCAGACTCACACGTCCTTTTTTTTCTATTTTTTATTGAGCATTTCAAATTAACATCAACAATGTATACACATCACACTTGTCAAATGGTAGATTAAAAAATAAAGTTCGACCATCCTATTTGAACATGTAACATTCCATGTGGACATATAACATTCCATTTACAAATATTTCACAGTATTAACTAATCTTCAGGCAGATAGCACTAGTCATTGGGATACTCTAGGCATCTGATAGCGCAGAGACATGTATAAAGTGACGTGATGTTGAGCTGTATTTCATTCCGCTCTATAGATGACAGGTAGGCCGGGAAACGGGCCCAGAAGTTTTTGGGATGTGAGATCAGGGGTTGCATCTGTGCATAATCCTCCCCTACTTTCTAGCAATGACACATACTCTCCAGCCATCCCGAAGCGGTGGGGGGACAAGCACTACCCCATCACAGTGCTATCTCTCTTTTAGCCAGTAGCAGTGCCATTGTCACCAACCTATGGGAGCTGCATGGCACCTTGAGGGTATATCCCAATAATGCCATTAGTGGACAAGGTGCAAGCCATGCACCTGTCATAGCTGAGATCCGTTCGAACACCGTCACCCAGTAAGCATGTACTACTGAGCAGGTCCAGGCGAGGTGTGCTAAGTCAACTCCCGCATCTTGGCACTTAGCACAGGCATCAGATCTGGTATAGTCAAACTTAGCAATATCGGATGGGGATATATATTATCGATGTAAAAATGTAAAGTGTAACAATTTGTGGCGTTGACAGATAGAAATGTGCTGCATCTGTGTGCAGCAGTATGCCCGCATTTTGTCATTGATCTTCATCCAGAGTTCTGTCGCCCAAACCTTACGTACTTTATTGGTAGTGTCGGGTTTTAATTCAAGACCGTATCTATATAGTCTAATAATCATGCGTCCTCCCTTGGTAGTCGAGATTGTCAGTGGGGCAAAATCGTCAGGAGGGAGTGGATAGGAATGGTAGAATGATCGTAACTTGTTGCACAGTCTCCTGAAAATAAATTGGTCTATGTAGGGAATATCCCTATCCCAGGGTCTCTCCAAAAGTGGAGTAACATGCCCATCAGGGAACAAGTCCCCCATAGTGTGGAGGTATACCTATGAAGGGTGTCTTGGACTAGTTTCTCCCTAGCGAAAGGGAGCCAAGGGTTGTCATGCAGCGGGATGGCATTGGAATAGAGGGAGCCACCTCCCAATGTGCCACTCATACGGCGCCATGCCCAACAGGTAAAGGACACCGTTTTTATGTCCATATCGTCGAGTGGGATTCCCTTCGGTAGAATCTGGGTGTGCCTGATTCTTTCAAGAACCACTCTTTCAGGGCTTCAATAGGGTATTCGACTGTCAGGATGGTATGAAAGGTATGTGTGATGGCATTGAACTGCTACATAATATAAATGTATGTCAGGGACATATAGGCCCCCACGCTCATAAGGGAGTGTAAGTGCATCCCAACGAATACGGGGACAGGTTCCCGCTCATATTAATCACAAAAGGGTTGCTCTTAGTGTGTTGAAAAAGTACTGTGTAAGGGAATAGGGATGTTAGTGTAGAGCTATAGAAAGCGAGGCAGGATAACCATATTTATAATTGCAACTCGCCCAGCTATTGAAAAAGGGAGTTTTATCCAACGCTCCTCCTGTGCATTGAGATCTGACAGAGCTTGCCCGTAATTTTGTTGTAGTACCTGCTCCTTTTCTCTATGGATATGGATGACCGAGTATTTAGTTTCATCAGGTGCCCATTTAAAGTCGAGCTCAGCCAGGGTGGGAGCCGTTGCGTCCGTTAACGGAAAAAGCTCTGATTTGGCCCAATTTATACAGAGGCCTGAGAAGACACTGAATCTGACTGTCTCCTGCTTAAGAAGGGGGCGATTGAGGTGGGGGTTTCAGATGACCAGTAAAATGCCGTCTGCATACAGGGATATTAGTAAAAAGCCCAGGGGTGAGTTGGAACCCGCGATGCAAGTGGCGCTTCTGCATCACCTGGACCAGAAGATCCATTGCCTTTATAAATAAAAGGAGGATAATGAGCCCCTTGCCGAGTACACGCAGAATCAGGAACGTATCTGATAAAGCACCGTTCACTCTAATGCGGGCCATCGGATTGGAATATCGTAGCATAATTAGTAATATGAACTGGGGGTAAAGCCCAATTTGCCTAGCACAGCCCGGAGAAAAGGCCACTCGGGGGAGTCGAAGGCCTTCTCTGCATCGAGAAATGCCACTACAGTGGGCATGGTGGGAGAAATTTGCTTAAGCATGGCAAAAGCAGTACGGAGATTCAAGGAGGTGGACTGGTGTGGAACAAACCCATACTGTGCCGAGGAGACGAGCTGCTCCATTTGCAAGGCTAATCTGGTTGTTGGCCAGGATCTTTACCGGGTTTCAGCAGCAAGGTGAGGACTGCCTCTCGGGGCGTGGGGGGTAAAGTGCCAACCTGCATGGCCTTGTTGTATAATGTCAACAATCTTGGTGTAAGTTGTTTATACACTTTATAAAATGCCCCCCTGTTAGTTCGTCAAGACCAGGTACTTTTGAACCGTCTAGAGTGACAATAGCTTGGGTCACCTAATCTAGGGTGAGTGGCTCAGTGAGGAATTGCCTCTGACCATCCTCAAGCCATAAATGGCAGCATCCACTAGGTATGCAATTCAATTTATTTATTATGAGTTAGAATTCCCTAGAATTCCACATAAAATACAGAATAAAACATCTTCTCATACATGGAGAGATGCAAAACATAAAATTACAAATTCTATTTTTATACTAAAATTCATCCAGTTAAAAGGAAACAATTTCTTTTATTCAGTAGTCTAAGCACTACAGTGGTCGACATAATTTCAAGGCAGATACGCTTGCAGCTAAAACAGACTTCTTTCGGTTAGAACACACTATGGGCTATCACAAAAACCTACTTACGAGGGCACACAGAAGAAATAATATACAGTTGTAATCCAATATACAAATATCAAACAACTCAAACAGTAAAAAACTTCTTTAAGGGAAATAATCACGGTTTAATACTGGCAGCAGGAAATTTTTAGAAAGTGCTTGAAAAAAAGGCTACTGCATTAAATATCCTCTCCAAGACGTTTTTTACCAATAACTAACTAGCAGCGATGTATCTCAAGAGATACACATGGTAAATCCTATGTCATAAAAAAGTGCCAGTGCTCTGTACGATTTTTTGGAGAGTATAATATTAGCAACAATAAATTTTTATAAAGTGCTTGAAAAAGTGCTAATGCATTAAATATCCTCTCCAGGACATTTTTTACCAATAACTAACTAGCAGCAATGTATCTCAAGAGATACACGTGGTAACTCTTATGTCATAAAAGAAAAGTGCAAGTGCTCTGTGCGATTTTTTAGGGGAATATTTTCCAACCTCCCCTAGCAACAGTATAAATGATCTATCAGGCAAACATTATCTAATTAAGACAACTAACATGTCATACGCAAGTGCAGGTGCTCTTTACGATTTTTTAGCAGCAGTATAAATAGTTTCACATAATGCTATTAAAAACATACGAATCACCTTAACGTATTACTTTCTTAAAAAACATTTAAAAATTCTTTTAAAAAATGAAACATTTTAAAACACATCAGTTCGGATGGAGGGAACAGAAGAAAATTGCGGGCCTGTTCTGCTGTTGAGATATTATACTTTAAAAAAACATTCCTTAAGTATCTGTGTCGTATTGAGTGAAGTGCAGGGCACACAATCAGAACATGATTCAAATCTTGTATACCGCAATTGCATAAATGACAATCGGCCAGATTCATCAAGGTAAGGAATTGCGAGTCCTTAATAGCGAATTTTAAGGATTCGCTATTAAGGACTCTCAAAACGGGATTCATGTAGGAATCGCAATACAATTTGCGATTCCCACTGATTCCTTATTTGCGATTAGCTAATTGCTAATCGCAAATAAGGAATAACTCCCCATTCATTCCTATAGGCCTAAAGGCCGATTTCAAGGGTGCCAAAGGACACCCTGTAGCACCCCTGAAATGTAATCTACATTGGTGTTGCGCACACACATGTCCAAAGGACATGTGTGTGTGTAACATGCAACTTAGAAAAATGCAATTAAATGCATTTTTCTAAGTTTTCGCTATTTACCACGAGGTTTGACCTTGCGGTAAATAGCGGCCCAAAATTGCGATTTCGCAATTTTAAAATGGTTCATGAATTGCATTTAAGGAATCTCAAATAGAGATTCCTTAAATGCAATTCCTCGCAAATGTGCGAATTCTTTAATAGCGAATTTTGCATTTGGGATGATGAATCCCAAATGCAAAAATTGCACTCACAAAGGGCCAGATTCTCAGAATCTGGCCCTTTGCGAGCGCAATTAAGCTTGATGAATCTGGCCGTATATCTTTCATTTTTGGGAATACCCTCCCAGGAACCTTTTACAATTCTCAGGGGTAGTAAATTCAATCTTAGTAACAAAATCACTCTACGAACTCCATGATTCAGGTTCCATAAGACATACGACTGAGGATTTTTAACAATGGAGCTCCCAACAATGCAGTCCATCCTTCTGTTCAATGAGCATAATTTCAAATCTCTTTCACGTGAAATCACATTTATAGTTTTTTAAATTATATGCTTTAACAATGTGTTATCTAAAACTGTTGCCCCTTCAAAATCCAACCCAAAAATGCTTAAAGCCTTTAAATAATTTCTATAAATTGCACTTTTCCTCAACATGTTTACAAATATTTCCCTGTGCAATGCTACCCTTAGTAGGTTTTCCTGACCATTTATCAGAGCATTACACCACCTTAAGCAGGCAGCCATTGATAACACATATGTTGAGAGAAGGCAAAATTTGAGCCTAATAGCCGCAATTGGCGCAGCATAACTTAGATTACATATTTGGCGCCAGATCTTTCCTTCCGCTTTCTCAAACTTTGCCCACTCACACTCATCTGTTGTTTCGCTAGCATAATTCAGAGTCGGAGGGATCTTTATTTTATAAACTGCAATAATGTGCGAAAAATGTCTTTTCCCACATTGCAAATACAAGCGATTTATTGCAGAGGCTTGTGAGATAGCTTTACCTTTGCAGTGGTCCATGTGTCTATTAGCAGAACACCTATTAGTAAATATTCTTCCCAAGTAAGGATAACATTTCACTACCTCCATTTTCTCACATCCCAGAAACCATTTCAAATTCTTTCCAACCCTACACCTTGGTAACTAAAAATCATAACTTTGCTCTTTGAAATATTTATTTTTAAAAAATATTCTTCGGTGTTCCTGACCAGTTCCGCCAATCGTCTCTGTAACCCAATTGGAGTTAAGTCCATTATTATTGCATCATCTGCATACAACAGACAACTTCGTTTTAGGTTACCCACTTGGGGAGGGTCCCCTTTACTCTCTCCTACCCGACTCGGCAGGTCATTAATGTAGATTGAAAAGAGTAAAGGGGCCAAAAGGCAACCCTGCTTCAACCCGTTGTTTGTACATATTTTCTTTGAAAGGCATGAAGTTCCCCCTAACAAGACTTTTGTCCACGTCGAGGAGTGGAGTGCAATTATTAATCTTAAAAGGTTCCCTGGGATCCCCATAGTAACCAATTTCCTCCACAGCGTCCCCCGATCTACCCTGTCGAACGCTGTGGAAAAATCTATAAATGCTGTATACAACGGGATCCCCCGACCCACAGGAAATTTTTCGATTAGAGTCTGCAGGACAGAAATGTTATCTAGTGTACCGCTATTCTTACGGAACCCCGATTGTTCCAAGGGGATGTAATCATTTCCGAATACCCACTCTTGCAAGTGTCCAAGGATACTCTTTGCAAACAGTTTCCCTGTTGCATCTAAAAGGGAAATTTGCCTAAAGCTGGCCGGGGAATTTTTTGGGCCCTTCTTATATAACAGGACTATTATACTTCCCTTCCAGGAGTAAGGGATGTCCCCACTGTTATAACAATGGACAAACAAGGGATGTAAGAAATTTGCCCAGTCACCACAGTCCTGTTTTATTATGGCTACAGGGACATCATCCGGCCCCATTGCCCCAGAGTATCTTGCCCCCTTAATGTATTCCTCAACCATCACTAAGTTATTAACAACCCCCTCAGACTCATCACCTAGTTGATTGGGAGCATACAGTTGGGATATATAAATAAACCATTCTGATTCTGGGATCAGAATGGGTTGTGATTTTTCTCTACCATCACAATACTTAGCTATCAATGCCCAGTACTTTCTAGTATCCTCAGATCGAGCCACTTCCCGTAGATTGACCCATTTTTCATCTTCAGCGGCCCTCCGATCGGATGCTATTTTCCTTTTCTGAACTTGTTTTAATCTGCATATCTCTTTCTGCCTTAGTAAACTAGGATCTCTAAATTGGGCTCTAATCAACCCATTTATCTTCTTATTCAGTTTTTTAATTTCCTGGGAAATTATTACTATAGGGGGGCCTCTTATACCTTGCTTCTTTCTTCCCAATTTTCTAATTGCAGCCAAAACCCTTTCGTACCTCACAACCGGGCTCTCCTGACTTGGCCTAAATGCGATATTCTTAAATACCCTCTGAAAGTTTGGAAGTGACTTATATGACCAACAAGTACGACCATTGTTTTGAGAGTAAGTTACATTATCATTCCTCTGATTCCAGAGTTCAGGCTAGGTATGCTGATAGTGTCTCAGGGTCATTAGTTAGTTACCTGCGAAGAGTACAATTTTTGGTAGTAAGTATAGACCACGGCCATGATACATTCTGTGCTCGTAATGACCCCTCCATTCTCTGCTCTGAGTTCTGCAACATAATTAACTGATCTGTTGGGGCGTAGAATGCGAGCAAGGGTGCGGCTAGGTTGCTTGCCCTCACAATAGCGTCAAGCTTGGGAGTGTTTACTCTGATATGCGGTTTCCAGTTCTGCCAACTTGCGATATTTTGCCAGTAGTTCTGCCCATCGAGTCAGTCCAGGCGCTCAATCAGTCTCCTCGCAATGCTCCAGATCCTGCAGTTTTGTTTCAATCCAGATTAATTGCTTGCGGATATCTCTAAGAATACCTACCTTCTTGGAGATACACATCCCTCTGCTGAAGGCCTTAAAAGCCTCCCACAAGGTCGCTTGTGAGGGCACAGTTCTTGCATTGTGCTAAAAATATTATAGAATGGACTTATGAATCTCACTAAGGAACACTTGGTCCCAGGGAGAATCACTGTTGAAACACCAGCTGAACTCAAGGCCACTTCCATATGTAATCTGAAGTTTCAATAATACTGGATTGTGATCTGAGAGTGTTCTAGGGAGCACTGTTACCTCGAATATCCACTAGTGAGATGTGGCCAACATTAGCCAATAGCCTAATCGAGTCCAGACCGAATGGGGCGCTGAACAGAAGGTGTATCTAGATTGCGTAGGGTGATCAGTATGCCATGTATCATGCAGCATATAAATCTCGGGCCCTAGGTTTGTCAAACGGGAGCGTGCTAGTGGAATCGGTGTGCATACAAAGTGGTAAATTAAGATCCCCACCAATAATAAAATGGTACACCACAAATCTGTCCTGTCGGGAAAAGAAGTTTAAAAAAAATCAGGATCGTCAGTGTTAGGGGCATATATATTGACTAATAATGTACTTTTGTCTCCTAGCATTCAATGTACTAGCAGATATCGGCCTGCCATGTCCGTGTAGTGAGAGTGATAAAGAAAAGGTACAGTTTTATGAATTAAGATACAGGTACCCGCAATAGGAACTGTAACATGAGAAATATCGATATGTGCCCCAGTTCCTAGAAAATGTATGGTCAGCACATGGGGAGAAATAGGTTTCCTGAAGAAAAACAATTTTATCGGAAAATCTATTAAGATATTTCAGTACCTGTTTCCCTTTGCGGGGATTGTTAGTACAGCGTAGATTCCAGGTAACTGCACCTAGGTCGAATGACGTGACCATGTTGTGGAGTTAGTGTGAAGTGATCATACATCAGGCCAAGGGCCTTGTGCTATACAACAGTGTAGGTGGTGAATGCTAAGATGCGTGCAACATCAAAAACATTTCAACTCTAGTGATAGAGTCAAACTGTAGAGAGCCACCCCCACCCACACTAGATCCAACATTATCCTGTGAATCCCATTTAGTCCCTCAAGAATGAAAGATAAACTTAAACCACAACAATCTAAAATGGTGTTCACCATGTGGGCATGGGAGCAACTCGGTCTCCGGCGGTACCTACAAAGTAAAGAGCCAAAGCTGGAATGTGGTTCTTGCCAACATGAATTCAAATACGCAAAGAAGAGATATTCAATATGAGTCATTTGCTGATGTATATACAAACAAGGAGGCAAGGGTATCAGACATCAGACCCGGCAGCCAACCACCCCATTCTCATTTCGAGATGTGGTGGGTGGGCTCCTGTGTCCCCGTGTCCCATTAGCATCCTGAGTGCATGGTCATTTCTATAGAGATTCAGCATGGATAGTTTTGTAATGGGCCTTGGCGAATAAAGGTTTATTTCCGCTGAGCCTCCTCTACTGTTGGGGTGAAATCAGGTAAGATGGGGATATTCGAACCTTGATATTGAAGGGGAACCTTTTCCTGGGCTAACCGCAGCACTGTTTCTCTGTCCCTATAATTGAGCAGACAGACTATAAGAAATAGTGGTGGAGCGCCTTCCGGAGGTCAGGGGCCAAATGAGCAGTGTGCACGTTTGATTGCAGGAGTATTGAAAAAACTAGGGCGGTCAAAGAGGGCCAGTAGCAATTGTTCAACAAAGTTCTCAGGATGCCCCATGTCGTTATTTTCTACAATTCCCGAGATACGAATGTTATTCCTACGAGATCTGGCATCAAGGTCCTCGTTCTTGATTGCCACTTGTTTTAAAAGGTGCTCCATTTTATCTATGCGCTTCTGGATTGTCACAGAGTTATCCTCCAGGCTGGAGATCCTTTCTTCAGCACCGTCAATCCGGGCTCACTGTCTGTCCATCCGCTCGCACAGAGTGTCAGTTAGCCAGTTAGTGTATCGAAGCATGCCTCCATGGCTCTGAAGCCCACCTTGAGTTTGACCATCACAGCCGAGATGTCACATGGGGGGCTGTGGCACCACCTGGTCCCGAGGCCTCTTCTGAATCTGACTTTTGCGGTCCGAACGACTCATGTCATGTCTTCAGTAAGCGAACACCGTGGGTATACGGGGAGGGCGTGCACTCAGAATCTTCAATCCTCCCCCCCAGCTAGGTCTGCCCCACAATTGTTGTACAGGCTTTAGTCAACATCATGGAGTTTCTGGACAAGGCGGGTTGCATGAAGTGTCACATGTGGGGCCCCCAGTGTTGTGTCTATGTGCGTAGAGATGTCCGTGGGTCACAACTGCTGTCACGCAGTGTGTCAGTAGGCAGGGATCCTATCCCCAGCTCCACAATTCTGGGTGTAAGCAGGCCGTGTAGCAGATCAGCTCCCAGAATAAAATCAGAGGATCAATATGCAAACAGTGGGGAGTCCGGGCCAGTGGGGGGCAATGTACTCAGCATTCCCTGTCTCTTCATAGCCCCATACCGGCCGGTGTCCAGACGAGGGTCTATATCTCAAGCACCCCCTGCTACGGAGCAGATGATTTAGGCTACTGTCTCTGGGGGATTGCCAAGTAGACAAGTGAGCGCAGCACCTCGCTTTTGCACAGCTCCACATGTGCCAGGAGTTTGGCTTGGTTAAACAAGGTCAAAGCTCACAGACTGGACTCACTGTCTTCACCCCCAGCAGCCTCCCATGAGTGTTGTATAAGGGCATGTGCAGGGTACCAGCCACGCAGTGCAGGCAGCTGCCAGGGGGAGGCGCAGCCTGCGGCGCTCAGACAGTCACCCAGGCCGCACTTCACCCACACTCCGGTCTCACAGCAGCTCCCTGCCTCACAGCTCCAGGATCAGGAGCAGGGCAGCGGGCCAAGTCTGAAGGAGCTAACCGCTCCATGGCCCACGCATGGACACACATGGAGGAGGAGGGAGGGGGCATGTTGACAACCGACAAGTTCGAGCGATCTTGGACTGTTGCAGCATGGCCTCCGAGGCAATGTCAGTGGCACGCAACATTCCTGATTCCCCTCAGCTTCAGGTAACAGTGGTGCGTGAGGGCATCGCAATACCAATCGCAAAAGGTCTTGTAGAAGATGATGGGGAACCCATCAGGGCCCTGGGACTTAAGAGGCTATAGCTGTTATCACCTCCTCTATGTGAATAGGGCTCTTGATGCTGGCTGCCTGATCCGGTGTTAGTCTGGGGAGAATTGCCCCATGTGTGTAGGTGAGAGAATCTTGTTCTGAAAGGTGTTGGGCTGTGTATAGTTTTGCATTAAAATCAGAGAATACTCGCTTTATGGCTGTGTCATCTGAGAACTCATTACCAGACTCGTTGAATAAAGTATGCACAGAGGCTGTTTGGCGTTGAGCGCGGAGCTCATTGGCCAAAAGGCGCCCGCATCTATCTCCCCCATGTAGAAAGAATGTTGCAGCTTAAGGGCTGCAAACTCCGCCTTATCCAAATCTAGGCGAGTGAGTTGCAGGCGCACTGCCTCTAACTGGGGATATATAGTGCACCAGATGTCCAATAGTCCTAGATCCCGCAGCCACTCTTGCCCCGCCTGTGAGAAAGCCCTGGCCTGCCCATGTTGTTGTGCTGAACGGTCTAACTGATAGTTAAAAATTGAGCTTATATCTCTCCTTAGTATAAGTTGCTGGTCTGGCGAAGCTGATAGTTCCATCACTGCCCGTCTTAGGAATGCCTCCTTCCCCTCGTAGGGGCGCAAATGGTGCCTAGAGTATAAGTATGCGCATAAATGGTAACCAAGAGGGCCAGGAGTCTCCCCTTAATTTCAGCCTGTTCATGCCTATTTTGCCCCTAAACGGGCATAAGATGAGGATAGCAACTCCGACTGGTTTAGCTGAGTGAGAAGAGAAATATTGTTGTGGGAAAGCCCTCAATCTAAGTCTGCGCGTGTCCCTGGCCAGGATGTGAGTTTCCTGTAATGAGCATATGTGTGGGCCTGAAGGTTGAAAGTAAGTTAGAATAGTTTTCTGCTTTATCGGGTTGTTCAGCCCTTTTACATTTAGCTTGAGGATTTTAATGTTCTCCAGCATGTAACTATGATATCAATTGAAAGCCATGCGGGACGGCAGTGTCCTCCCAGCGCCCCCCCTGTGAGCCTTCCATTGAGATCTAGGAGTCTCACCCTGTGGGAAGCAGTGTCTATAGCTAAGGATAGAGATTCGTGGGACAAACAAAGTGAAATAAAAACAAGCATAATGAACCCCAACAATTGAACCCATGAGGCAAATGTCAAGCATCATGGAGTGAACCTCAGTTTGGAGCAGTGTTCTCCAAAGAAGAAACAATGAATGGCTACTTGTGACCAGTTTTACCCTGCCCCCGCCTGAACCCAGCCCCAACAGCCATTAAGAAAAAAGGATCAGGAGGAGGTATCTGCAGAATGTCCACTATTTCCTTCCACTTATGCCAGCCTTCATTCACTGCATTCACTGGAGGGGTCCCATGGCTTGCCGTTCCTTGGCCATGGTATCTGGGTCAGGGGGGCAGTTTGCTTGCTGGGGCTTTAATTGTAGTCCATCCATGGCTGCTACTTTGGTTTCTGTTTGTCTTGCTTCGTTGAGGTTCTTCCTCCCACTGGACCTCGATACGCAGGATTCTAATCTAAATGGATGGTCCCGGGAGTAAGAGATGCCAGCTGATCTGAGATGCATGGTAAAAGGCCTAAAAGCTTTGCATTTCAGCACGGTTGAGGCAGCCAGGTGTTGGTATAGAGCAGGTTTCTGGCCCTTGTATTTAAATGTGGGATCATCTCTAGCAGCACATAAGATCTGCTCTTTATTGCTGCAAATCGTGTACACAAGTTAGGATATAGGCCGGGAGGGGGTGGGCATGCCTCCAAGGACCGACTCTATGGGTACGATTGAGTTTAATGTGGAAGTCCTTCGGCTCCCTGAGAAGCGTGTGGAAAAGGTCTGTCACCATGGGCTGGATGGTTGCATCCTCCGTCCCAGATGCAATACCTCTGCTATGTATGTTGTTGAACCGGGACCTATTTTCGAGGTCCTATGTGTGCGCCTGGAGGTCAAGGTTTGGTTCTCACAGGCGAAGAACCTCTTGTTACAGGCCCTCTAACTCCTTAACCCTGCTGGATTCATTATCTTACAGGGAGTTGACTCTCTCTCCGAGTGAATCTAAGTCCCGGCGCCCCTCCCTGAGGTCTGCTGATTATTCACGCTTCATAGAGGTGAGGTCTTCTTGAAAGGAAGCAAAAAGGGATTCCAGAAAGGGGCGGCTGACCGGGTCTCCGTGGCCTCAGCTCCCTCCACTTCTGTTGCAGGTTACAGGGGAGGGTGATTCTCAGATTGCGATTGGGTTGTCTTGAGAAGCATGTCCTTTACCGATCTATCCTTCTTTACTCTACCGGAGGCCATGACCAGGTTCACACCCCGTCTTGCAGGCTGTAGTCAACCTCATCTTGGTATGCGTGTAGTTAGAAGATTGGCCAAACCACTGGCTCCTTGGTAGCTTATTGCACTCTGCATGTTAGATAGGTTGCCCTGGGGGTTGAGGAGCTTGAGTTAGGGGAGCAGCAATGTCCTTCCCAGGGCTTCCGCTCAATGGGGAATCGCCAGTAATCAAGGGGCCCTCAGGGGGGACGAGGCGGTCCTCTAGATCGTGTGGTGGAGTCCAGGCCTGGGTCTGTCCCCCTTCTGCTGCCTCCGCTCTCCCCTTTAGCACTCCCCACTCGTTGAGCATACCTGAAGGTGTCACTGCCCTCCTAGTTATGGTGGGGGATCCCAGGCCGCAAGGTGCTCTTGAGTGGAACATGTCCATGGAAGGACTTCCTTTTGAGTTGGGTTGTGGGGTGGCATCGCCGTTGCGCTGCAAAGTTTTTCAGGCCACTGCCATCTCTGTGCTCCTTATTTCAGCCCACCACAGCCCCTCACCTCCTTGGCCTTGTGTTGGCTGCTTCTCCAGGAATTCACGGAACGAGGCTTCAGCCGTTCCGCCGCACCCCTCAGCCGCCACAGTCCCCTGCACCATCTGCATTCCTCTTCGTCTGTAGGCCTTGTTTTACCCCTGCCCTTTGGCTCCAGGTTTTCTGGTCATCAGCTCGTCCCGGGTGCTGGCCAGAGTTCCTCCCCAGCCAATGGTGGCACTGCCCCGCAGCCTGTGGTGCTCCTCATCGATGCGACTGGCCCGTTGTGGGTGCTCATTGGCCCTGGGCTCATTGCCGGACAGCACCAAGGTTTTAGCGACCCTGCACCGCCAAAACCCCGGCACCAACTCTCCTGGCACAGCTTCTCTTCCACAGCTGCCTGTGCACCAGGCTCACTGGAGGCCGCAGCCCCCAGACTCAGCACGGCTCTTCCGTCTGCGGTCGGTGTTGCTCAATAGCTGGTGCGGCATTATACGGAGCCTCTCTCAGCCACGCTGCCGCTCCCCCAGCCCCTCGTGGACTAGTTCTTGAGCCACCCAGTATCTTTAACGCCGAGTCCTCACAGTCTGCTTCTCGCCACAGCGGGCTGCGAAGAGACAGAGAGACACGACCTAGCGAGTACAATCTTGGCCCTGCCCTGCCCCCCAAAAAGATGTTTTTATAAGTGAATTCGAAGCTTGATCTGTTCTATGTTACATTAAGATCAGAATTTCATCGAGTTGGCATTGATACTCTAACCAAATTATTTTTGAGAGTTAAATATGGTCCTCTGCTAGACCTTTGCCCTTCCATATTGAGAAAGCAAGTATGGTCAGCCGCCTAATGACTTAACTAAAGTCCTCTCTTAATAAAGGTACCTGTTGGACCTGGCCCTCTTTGCGGGGTCACTCCTAAACCTTTTTTGCTTTTATCTCTTATGTCTCTTAATTAGTTTTTGTTGGTGTTAGGACTCCCAACTTTACTACTTCCAACCAGTGTATAAATGCTTGTGATTTCTCCTTAAAACATGATACATCTGAGTGGTACATTTAATTTATTTGTGTATGTCCCTAGTATATGCACGGCCGAACTGGGAACCAAAACCGGGCTTGGCAACTAGCTCGGCTGGCATACCAGGAACAGAGGAGCTGTTTGTCAGGGTCAGTTTTGGCCACTTTGTTTTACAGGTTACCGATATTGCAGCTATGCTGCAAAACCGGCCCCCGGGAACAAAAAGGCCCCCCCGCGTCCAAATATGGCCCCCGTTGCGGTGGCCCATTGGGGGAAAGCCTGGTGCCGGCTAAGGTCAGTCCGGCCCTGACCATTTGGAACTACATGCACCAATGACCTGTAAATTAAGGGTCATATTTATCAAAGGTTTTGTGTCATTCTAGAGCCACACAACAGGACACAGGGTGATACAAATCTAGACTGAGATTTAAGAGGCCAATCAAAGTCAGCTTACATGAGCCGGAGTGACTTGGTAAATCTGGAGTAACGCAAAGCAGCTCAAGTCGCTGTCTTGCATTACTCTGTCCCAGGGAGGAATTCCATGGGTGGAGCATGGGTGTTCCTGTGAATCCACCCTTGAATTTGGGTGCCTTCCCAGATTTACCATGAGTGGTAGGCCTGGGAATGGGTCAAAATCCAGGGGAGGCATAATAAGGTGAAATATCTATATTTCGACTTGTTTGTTCCTCTATCAATGTGTGCTGCAGAATGCAGCACACATAGAAAGAGGGACAAGCCTCACAGTATTGTATTTCTGCAGGAAGAAGTCCCCTCCTGCACAAAAACAATCTTGCTTTCCTCACAGGCCTATGTGCACCATGGTACAAGGGTGTCTGCGTTTGCGATAGGTAGCCACAAGTGCACCAGCGCAAGCAAAGAACAGGAATGCACAATGTAATGGTAAGTATGGTGTATTCATAGTGTCTACCTGTCACGCAGCACTGCAAGGTGTCTTGCTCCACTGTGTTGCATGACATTTTGAGAAATCTGACCTGAAATGCTGTCAGTGGACTTGCAGCATTGATTTTGCAACCCACTAAAGTAGCACTTTAAAACACAACTCAAACCTGCCAATCCGACCTGGTGAAATAACTTTTTGCCAGGCCGAAACCACCTTTTTTAATACATATGGCATTCCTTGTTTAGGCCCTAAAAAGCCCACAATGCATGGTGCATAGTAAATAGAAAGTAGGGCATATGTTTTTAAATTTGCATGTCCTGGTCGTGAAAAAACTCTTAAATTAATTTTTCACTACTGTTAGGACTGTCTTGCCCATTTGATACCATTGTGTTACTGTAGTACATTTAAAATGTGCTTTTTGATGGGGAACAGGTAAGGATGTCAAATTTGGACTCAAAAGAATTGTAACTTAAAATCCTCTTTAATGGTAAAGTTTGATTTTTTGTTAAAATTCAGAGACTGCCACTTTTAGAAAGATTACTTTTTCTTGTCCTGGCCATTTGGTGCCTTCTGCCAGTGTTCTGGGTCACAAGACTGTGAGTAATTTAGCTGTTTGGCTTCGTATATTACTCCAAGTGAGATACACGGGGATTAGGTGTTGGCAGGTTGTGCCATGCTGCCGAGATAGCTGGGGATGGAGCTGTTTCTTGCCACACCTACGATTCAAAAGGGCTGCCTTTAGCATACACACCAAGTCAAACCTGGCACTAGTCTTTTTCAATCCTGAATTCTTAGAGCCCTAGAACCAGATGTGGGGGTAGCATAAGAAATGCCTCCACGTCCTAGGCCATCACCAGGTATAACTATTGCAAGCTCGGATCATCTTTTCAGTATGTTTCTGAACCTGTGGAAGACTTTAGAAGGATTTCATGGACTGCCAGATTACTGCCCTTCTGCTTGAGGCCTGCCGTGATCCCCAGAGGACTGCCATGTTGCTACCAAAATACTACACTGCTGGTTGAGACCCGCCTTGCTTCCCAGAAGATGGCCCTGCTTCTAGAGCCCAATCTCTCTGCTAGAAGAGAACTGTACCATCTCCATGAAAGCAGGACAGCTAGATGTGACTCTATGGTTTAATGGGGCCTCCTGTGTGAGCTACAAGAGCATAATGAGCTCCAGAGACTGTGAACCCTCACCTGGTCACTCAGCTAGAGTTAGTCCTTACAGCCTCTAAATGCTGCCCCCTCCCCCATCCTGCACATTTAGAAGTGGTGTTAGAGGTGCTGCTCCCACCTACCCTTAAATCTTTTGACTTCAAAAACCTTTCACCATAAAGTGCTAGAAGAACCAGCAGAAGACTGGAACCAACCTGCCAATCGAGCCAACCAAGGTGCATTGCTAGTTGGTTTGACTATGCAGTAGCTCCAGCTAATTTCTTCACCTCAGCAGCAAATCCTGTTCACCTGGATTTCTCAGTGATGGCATCTGGCCTTGTGGAGCCCTCTTTGCCTACATCTTGTAGCTTTGTCCCGCTGGAGGTTTTCAGCTCCCAAAAAGTTGTCTAAGCTGAAAGGAAATAGTCTTCACCTGGCTCAATGTCAATCAGCTCTCCATAAACAATGCCAAACTCCTCAGCCTGGAAATTCAGCTTTTTCTGCTCAGAGCTTTTTCCTGCCATTGTCATTTGCTTCACCAAGCTCCCCAGCGATGACGAATCCTCTTTGGGCACAGCCCGCTGCCTTGCCCCATTGAACCTCACCTTTTCCTTCTTCTTTTCTTCAAACTGTCTTCTCAGTCCAAAGGTAAGCCAAGACCAGATCCAATCCACCTTGTGTATCTGACATGTGCTCCATTGCAGTAAACCCTAACTTTTGACTTTATACCGGTCTTGCGCAACCAAATACCCATGGTTGGCACTTTGATCTTTTAGGCTCTAGATTTTGCTGAAAACTTTTAAACATCATAACTTCAGTTGTGCTGATTGGATTTGTTTTGGTGTAATTACATTTATTAAAATGTATCTAAATGTTCTACATTGGGTTGGGATTTTTCTTGTCTTGTGTTTCACTTTATTACTGTTTATATGCTGCATAGATACTTTACACATTGCCTCTAAGTTAAGCCTGACTGTTTTTGTGCCAAGCTACCAGAAGGTTAAAGAAGAAGATTAATTTAGTAACTTTTAAGGTTTTCTCTGACCGGCATTGTGACTGTTGCTTCAGAAGGGCTCACCTCCCTTCCCCTCAACCAACAACCTAATTTCCCACAACAGCCTTATAACATTAATTTTGTAGATACGTGACACCAAGATCTGGGATGTGGCTGTGGTCAGTCTCACCAGGAAAAGTGGAGCACCCTCTTTTACAACGCAGAGCAAAACTTCAGAGAAAGTAGAACGCAGGAGAAGGGACAGGATAGAAAGAAGGCACTGTTGAGAGGAGAGTGGCCAAGGAGAGTGAGGGAATAAGATAAGGAAATACTGAGAACAGAGCAGGCAGGGAGAGAGACAGTGAGAGAGCATGCACTGCAGCGCGTAGAGGGGGCCAAGGGAGGAAACGCATTAGAGCAGGAGATTTGTAAGCAAGAATTTTAGGAGGAAGAGGGAGAGCAATGACTGCTGAGAAAAGAATGTCCAGGCCGAAAGGGAATATAAAGAGTAAGAGCAACCACTGCTGGGGAGCAAGGAACTAGAGAGTGGAAGGCTGAGAAAGCAGGCATTGCTTGGGACAGATTGGAACTCAGTCAGGGCCTGACTCTCAGTCAGGGGCATGCACCGCGCTTTCCCTGCCCTTCGCTTTTTCATCCTAAGGTATCAAAAGTGTGAGCCTTCAAACTGTTAAATATTAAACAGCTTTCACTATGTTTAATTGTTTTTTCTTTTCTGAGTTGCAATGTGCATTTGGTACCACCTACAATATACATTATTGCAACTTTCATTTGTGCTCACCAGGCATTTGAGAAAATAGATTCACCAAGTCCTCGAGTAGTTCTTTCCTTAGTATTATACCAAGTCACGTTCGGCGAGCAGTAGACTCACTAAAGATATCCAGGTGCTGCATGGCCCATCTCCCATCAACCAAGAAGCACTGTTGGTAAAACTGCTCATATTGTAGTTTAGAACCTTTATATTTGAGCAAAAACAAACCTACCTCAATAGAAAAAATTATGTACATTTCTATGCAAATCATTATCCTGAAAACTTCAGAATGCCAAAGACAAAACGCATAAAACAAGAGACTTGAGATGATGCTCAGACATGAGAAACATCTGGTACCTAAGGGTATTCCAATGTAATTTATTTACTCTTATGTTACAGCCAGTCATCAATTTCTGATAGTGCACAGTTGTAAACAGCTTCCAACGTCGTATTTTTAAAATGTTTATTCTGGTATATTTATATAGCGTAAACTCCACCCGAAGGCACACACGTCCTTCATATGAGCACTAGCTGTATTATGCAATGATTTTTTTTTGTGGGGGGGAGGGGGTTGCACAGGGAGATTTGCAGAGAATCACAGGATGGTGAGCCCTGACGCCGAGACTCACAGCTGATTCCCAGTTGCAAAGTCGGCGCTATGATGTAATGCCAGATCCCTTTGGTCTGATTTTTCCATCAAACAGGGAATACAAAGGGATCAACACTCACAACAAAATTTCAAATAATCCACGGTATGACATCATTTCTGTCAGTAATAAGGTTAACACTACCTTCTTTGTTAGAGATCACCTAAGTTTTAATCCTGAATTTTTACGTCAAATATAACTCTAGTTCAGCAAAGCCATAAAAGTTTGATGAAATACAAGAAATATATAGGTAAAAGAAAAGTGTGACACATTATTACATTTTTAATGTAGAAGTTGTCACAATGCCAAGTATCAATCAACATTGGAACCCACAAACTGTTAAAAATAACGAATGTCTGACATACTATCGACAGACAGAATATCGACATGCAAAAATATCGGAGCAAAAATATCGACAGCAAAAATATCGGAATCCTATCTTCATTAAGGTAAGTACAAAAATATCGAAAAAATAATATCGAAGTACAAAAATATCGGAATCAAAAATATCGTTTTTTAAATGTATTAATAATAATGTAAAAATAATATTTAAATACATATAATTTTACAACTATTAAATAAAAATATTAAAACAAAATTAAAACTAATACATATACATTTAAAATAAATAAAACACTTAAAAATGTAAATTAATTTTAATTTTTTTCATCTAATTTATTTGATTTAATGTAATATTTTTTTGTTTTTACCCTGTACGCCTGTACCCCAAAAACTCAAAACTGACCCTGAACCCTAAAAATATCCCTGTACCCCAAAAACCCAAAACTGACCCTGAACCCTAAAAATACCCCTTTACCCAAAGACTGAAAACTGACCCTAAACCCTAAAAATACCCCTTTACCCAAAAACTGAAAACTGACCCTGAACCCTAAAAATACCCCTTTACCCAAAAACTGAAAACTGACCCTAAACCCTAAAAATACCCCTTTACCCAAAAACTGAAAACTGACCCTGAACCCTAAAAATACCCCTTTACCCATGAACTGAAAACTGACCCAGAACCCTAAAAATACCCCTTTACCCAAAAACTGAAAACTGACCCAGAACCCTAAAAATACCCCTTTACCCAAAAACTGAAAACTGACCCTGAACCCTAAAAATACCCCTTTACCCAAAAACTGAAAACTGACCCTGAACCCTAAAAATACCCCTTTACCCATGAACTGAAAGCTGACCCTGAACCCTAAAAATACCCCTGTACCCAAAATTAATAAATATTATTTAATTACCAATTAATTATTAATTAACAATAACAATAAAGTAAATATATTAGCACATTTGCTGTAATTAATTTAATTTAATAATTAATATTATTTTGCCCAATTAATTAATTAAGAATAACAATAAATTATATATGAAAAAAATTACTATAATTAATGTAATTACATAATTAATATTAAGTAATTACCAACTAATTAATAATTATAAATATGTAAAAAATTATAATAATTAATTAACTAATTAATAGAAATTAATTACCAATTAATTATTAATTAAAATATGTACAAACATATATCAATTAATTAATTATTATTAAATTACTTCCCACCCTATTCCCCTATAAACCCATAACCCGCTACAGAACATATTTATCAATTAATCAATTAATTAAAAATAATTAAAAATTAATTCTCAATTAATTAATTAATAATTCCTACTAATTAATAATTAATTTAACATAATTAAATTACTTCCCACCCTATTCCCCTATAAACCCACAACCCGCTACAGTAGTAAAAGACAATATTTAATTAAATTACATTAAAAATAAATAATAAAACATAATAAATACAATATAATATACACTAAATTTATTTAAAAATTGATATTAGTAACATCAAAGTTATTAATTTCGATATTATTGACATCGATATTTACAACTTCGATATTACTGATATCATACCAATATCGATATTTAGACTGTCGATATTACTTACCTTTGATATTTTTGTATATCGATATTTAAACTTCGATATTTTTGTATATCGATATTTAAAAATCGATATTTTGTCTGTGTACCAAAAATAACATAACATTCAAAAATTGATAACACCAATACCAGTGCCTCACTATCCTAAAATCAATATAAAAGACATAATCATTTTATGACAGTTCTGCTCTTCGCCCACATCCGCCCTAAAATGTTTGCGACTGCACAGGTATACAATAACTGAAGGGTCCGATTTAAATAGCCTCAAAGCAATGCAGTGGCTAGATGTGTCCAATTGTCTGCAAATGGGAGACAGCAGTGCAGAGTGTGACTGGATATAAGCTGGGCATGCAAACAGCAAAAGTGGCAAAGACTCTTTTTGATCATGACAGAAAGGGTAATTCCAAGAGACAGATTCCAACCATCTTGCAGTGAATGATTTCAGATGGAGCGTCCCTACTTTACATTGATTGTGTCTAAAGGCCCCATAATTAAGTCCTAGTACTTCTCTAGGCCATGCACTGATTTAAACATAAAAAATTCCCCTGTCTAGCTCCTTTATACACAGACGACTATCTCAAACATCTATGCTCTGGCCCTTCCTTGCTTTCAGATAATGCTGATATTTCCAACCAGATCAATACCTCAATACCAGAACAACTAGAAAAACTAAGGAAGAAGCAAGTCCGACTGCAGCTAATGGTATTGATGCTGACGGACTACCTCAAGGCAGAGGTAATTCCCTTGGGCCTTCAGGTTCGAAATATACCGGGTATCTTTACAGATAACCCCAAGTACACATCAAGCTTCAGCTACATAGGCACGACCTACTCCCGTCATTGGTTGGCATTAGGTATTGATACCGCAACCGAAACATTAAAATCACTAGAGACAGAAATCGCCTATATCCTAAAACAAATTGAGGATTCTAATACAACAACTGAAAGCAAAAAACTCATAGAACAGGTGGATAAGACCGTTGCAGACTTTTACAGAATTGAGCAGAATAAAAAATCAAATAAAGTCAAAAAAGACAAAAAATCTTACAACATTAAAACAACCTACCCCTACTTGCAGAAAGACTTCTATACTAACAAGTCATATACCAATCCCCAACAGAATAGACCTTGGGGAAGATATAATAGACGACAGAACCTGGTTGGTTTTTCCGACACCTCCGCCGAATCATCTGACAATTCAGACGCAGGCGAAGGCTCGAGTACATCGAGACGAGGGCGCGCACACCAGAACTCCAACTCTTTTTTACAGAGAGGCCAGCAAGAACCGCCACAACGAGGGCGGGTCAAGAAAGCTCAGAGATGGTTCAACCCTCCTGGGGAGCGGCAGACCAGGAACAACTACTACCAATGGTAACACCTGGCCCCTCACAGACTGATATAATCCCCATCTTTAATCTTACAAATCACTTGCTGGCACAAGACGAACTTTCCCTCCTCAAACAGGGCTTGACCTTTGTCCCAACGATAGCACCTAATTTCATGGAGGTGCAGACAGAGCTCCTACGTTTTTTCAGGCGTATTCGCCTGAAGGCATTCTTCCAAATTCACCCGTCACCTGAAATCAAGGCACATACTCCTTTCCGCCCTCCCTCAACCTTTTTACTATCCGCTGGATTGGTACCACCAGAAGTGATTACGTTTGAGAAGTTGGTTCTTAAAGACCTCTCAAACTTGGAACAACAAAGGAGATTCATACCCTATAACATCACATTAAAGGAGAAACAGGCCATCAGTTCCCTTAAATCCAATGACTCCATAGTTATTAAAAGTGCAGACAAGGGTGGTGGGATTGTCATACAGGAACTTGACTCCTACACTGCAGAGATCCAAAGACAGTTAGACAATAAAGATCACTACCTCAGGTTAGCATCCAACCCTACCAAGGAGATTCAGGATTTGATACGGAAAGTAACAGCAGATGCAGTATCAGAGGGATTCCTGACAAAGAAAGAATTCAATTACCTAAATGTAAAAAGCCCCAGGACCCCGGTAATATATACACTACCTAAAATTCACAAGAGTATGACCACCCCACCTGGCCGCCCGATTGTGTCAGCTTGCGGTTCCATCCTAGAACCTTTAGGGGCATTTGTTGATTTCTTTATAAAATAATTTGTCCCCCCGACAGCTTGCTATGTATGAGACTCCATGTCCATGATCAATCTGGTCGAACACCACCCTTTCAACCCCACTACTGACACCTTGTGTACCATGGACGTGGAGTCTCTGTATACTAATATCCCGCAAACTGCGGCACTTCATGTTATACAGAAGACTTTAGATAAACGACCACGCCCTCATGCTATACCCACAACATTTATCTGTCAGTTACTGGAACTTTGCCTTACCCGAAATTTCTTTTCATTTTATGGCCTCTTTTACCAACAAATTAAGGGAACTTCTATGGGCGCGATTTTTGCCCCAAACTTGGCCATATTGTTTATGGATGAAATAGAAAGACATGTCATTCTGGTATCATCTAACCCCTTCTTCACCGGTATCATTATGTGGCGTAGATACATTTATGACATCTTCCTGATAAGGAGATTGGATATCAATGTTCTACGCCACTTTATGCACTGGATGAACAACAACTGTTCGGGCCTTAATTTCACCTCCGTATCTGATAGGTCCTCCATAAACCTTTTGGACTTAACAATTTTCCATCAGGAAGGTGAACTCCTTACACGGTTATTCAGAAAACCTACTGAGAGAAATACATTGTTAGAATACACTAGCAATCACCCCAGGGCTCTGAGGGATTCGCTACCGTTCTCTCAATTCTTAAGGATTAGGAGAAACTGCTCAAACAAGGAGGATTACTTCAGAGAAAGCGCCATTCTGGCTAATAAACTCAAAGATAGGGGCTATCCCAGGAAAATTGTAAAAAACGCCTTGAAAAGGGCGTGGTACCGCCCCCGAGAAACACTGCTGGTCCCAAACCCCAAGAAAAATATGGACAGAATAGCATGTGTAACAACTTTCTCCCCCCTCTCTAATAAACTGAGGAAAATGATTCTACAACATTGGCCTGTGATTAATGCAGGTATTCTAGAAATTGAGCGCCCCTTATTCGCTTTCAAAAAAAGTAAGAATTTAAAGGACCACTTGGTTCGAGCAGCCCTCCCCAGTCCTAACCATTCTTCTACACTTGAATGGGGTCTGTCCCCCATTGTTGGACATGTGAAATGTGGGGGATGTACTGTATGCAATTTGACCATTGAAGGCAAAACACTAGTGTTCAACAATATTACGTTCAAATGTAACACTCTTACAAACTGCAATACAAGTAATGTTATTTATCTCATCCAATGTCCCTGTAATAAAATTTATGTGGGACAAACATCACAAAAAATCAAAACCCGCATCTGCCAGCATAGAAGCCGTATCAGGTGCAGGACACCGAACGCCCCGCTGGTAGAACACTTCACGGAAGCAAAACATGATGAGGATGATATCCGCTGGACTGTTCTAAAGGCACTGAAACTACCCCAAAGAGGAGGCAGCATGGCCAGTCTACTAAATAAAGAGGAACTGAAATGCATAATAATGCTGGACTTGATCCGTAATGGACTAAACCGGACAGAGGATTGGACTTCCCTCCTCTAAGTCAGGCACTGCTCTCTGCATACCATGTCTGCCAAAAACTTATGCAGATTTGAACGAACAATGACAATCACTAAATGTACGTTTCATGGCCAATTGCTCACCCTTAACAACTGGATAATTGATGTAGTACATATGTGATCCCGAATACAAACTAAGAGTGAGTCTAATGCTATGAATGTATCGCTGCTACTAATGTTATACAGACAATTTTGTGTAAATAGTCCTATGTGTATAAATAGTCCTATGTGTATAATGGTTGAGCTCCTTAGGTCAGCCCCTTCACCTCGGAGAGCACGTACTTTCACTCGATATAATCACAATATGTATTAACACCCCTAATTTAAGCACCGGGTCGCGCAGTAAAATCACACTCACATTATCACAATTAGTGCCATTCTCAGACCGTTCCAAAATGGCCGCCCCTTTTCTATCACTGTACCTTGATTGGTTCTTCATCGGAATGGGCTCTAGGCCATTCCACAATGGCTGCCGCAAACGCAGTGGGAATGGCTAGTCCTTCCTCCATGTTAGCAGCTCACCAGCCTTAACCACCCGGAAATGAACCGAGCGACACTGGTGCAGTGGATTCACGCTGACGGAGAAGAGGAGAGAGACCATCGTGTCTCCACCTTCAACCCACCATCGAGCATCTCGCCGACTAAGGTAAATGCCGGCCCTGGCTCCCCTAAAAAGCTGGTTAAATGTTGGCAACCCTAGCCGTAATCTTGTGCCTTATTTACTTCATTTTCCTTCCAATCCAGCCCACGAGACCGCCGTACTAAAGCGGCTACATTCCCCAAGGAGCTACGCACTCCCACATCCGAGCCCCATTAACAAGGAAGACTCGTGAAACTACGGCCTTTTCAATCAAATTCGGACTTGACAAGGTAAAGGTTCTGCCCCGGCACTCGTTATGGGCACTCACACCAGACTCATCCTTTATCCCTCACAATTTAATTTCTGGTTCCAGGCACCTTCAATTCCTGGGCACTTGGCAGTACCCCTAATGCCCTACTGCGCCTGTCCAAGACCACTATAGAGACTTGGCAGGTTAGTAATATCTCTGGAAATGCGAACAGCCATCGCCAGTGGAGAAGTGTGGCTCACTGGTTAGAGGAGGCAGACCTGGAAGCAGAGGTCAGCCCGGGACCAGGGTTCAATTCCCGGCTCGGCTGGGTCTTGAGTCCAAAATGTCCACGGACTCGACAATTCTCACTCCGGTGCCTACTCGAACCACGGGTTCACACTCTGCGACTCTGGGCAATAGCTTGCTTAATCTCCACAACGGCCCCTCGCGGCGGGATGCCTGGCTTTCACCTTGCGGATGCCCTGCCGGGTATCTCACAGGGGAATACCAGGACGGGTTCCCTAAGCAAGCGCCGGGACGCCCCGTTGGGGCAGCTGTACGCTATACAAGATACACTACATTTACATTTACATTTCGACCAGGCGCGAATAATATCACCCAACTTCGGTCGCAATGGCCATTACGAAACCGGCACGCATGGTATTAGTCAATTAACGCCTGCGCAACGACGATCACAACCCAAACTATCCGATGTACACAATGCGCCACCATTCAATGCCTCAGTAATTCGTCACTTTTCTCACGAGCACGCCAATTAAAATTGACAATGACCGTGTGCACAAATCACAATGTCGATCCTCTGCCGACTCCCTGCGCCGGTCACTAGCCTATCGTCGCACCGCCTTAATACCTGGCTAATTAGTCACTGATAGTTGACCAATTCACCGCGCCAATTTCTGGTTACCCGATTCCTAATTCTTTCACTCACCTGTTCAAGGAATATTGTTTATAGTGATGTGACGCAACTCTCACAGAACCCTGAGTAGGCCCCCACTTGCATGGAATTATTTCACGCAGTTCAAACACAACTATGAACAAAGATATTGGTTCTGACCAGGAGTGGCCAGTAAGCCACATATTGACCTCGCTACCGCAAATGTTTTTATGTCACTTTTTCAGGCGGATGCCTTATGCTGTTCTCTCATTTTCCTCCCCTTTACTTCCACAGGCGTTCGCAATGGAAACAGGCAGTGATTAATACAGTCCTGATGATGATCCCGGTTCATTAGGAGCCAGGGGATCGAAACGTTGACGCTTAAAACAGTGTTGCATGAAATCAATTTGTATATTAATCTGTATACACTGTATGTCGAAACTTGTTGGGATTGATTATTAATTCGCAAGCGACAGTTGGCTCCAAAAACTCTTTTTTGCCTGTAACAAACTTTCCTTCTGATTCACTTACTTTCTTTACCCTATGGTCTTTCTAATTCTTGGGATAGGTACAGGATTGTGCCCTATCTAAATGTTTGTATGTGACCCTCTTTAGGTCAATCAAATTCCTTCTAAGTCTAAATTAAACATTCCTCGCCCGGCTGGGCTAGGAAACTAAACTATAGTACTGATTGTGGCCTATAAGTTTATTTGTTTGTTTAATGAATTCCCTGAGGACCCTTGTTCTCTTTAATAGCATATTACCCATGGTCCAAAGGTATCTTTTGGGTTCCCTTGTTTACATAAAAAATAGTGAAGTGCCTGCAACATTTTGCTCTTCCCTCTGCAGCATAAATGACCAATACTGTTTTTTTTGTGTCTCCTAGGAGGGTATTTGGAGTTCAGTAGGGGTTCAGTAGTGTCAAATATCCCTAAAGCCTAACAAAACAGACAATGCTTTGGTTGTGGTCAACCAGAGAATGTTTTAAATTCTATCTAACCTAATGATGACGTGTAAGGCAGCAGCATATTGAGCAAGCTCTGGGGTAGCCCATCATCTTCATCAGAATAAAATAGACCAAAGGGGGTCATTAAGGGCTACCTTTTTATCTCCCATTTCAAAAAAAGAAGGTGCAATGGTGTACTTCGTGGAAGATAAATCAGTGATCTTAAAAAATTCTCCAATTGCTCCACAACCGAGATGTCACCAAAGCCCCACAGCTCACCACCATATAGCGATGAGCCAAGGGCCTTGGCCTCATACACCTGTGAAGCTGGCACTATTGGCTTAGTGAAAGAAGCCTAGTGTTCTTTCAGGATGGCACCAATAGTCTGTCTGTGCTTCAAGCAAGCACTACTGATATGTGGACACCATGACATATTGGCTGACAATTTGATTCCTAGGTAATTAAACACATCAACCCTCTCTAGGACCCTATCGCCTGGCATCAGCTTTTCCTTACCTTTTTATGGTTGCTAAACAGCATAAATTTAGTTTTGTCTGCATTGATTTCTAAGCCACAACTTGACAAAAGGCAGCAAATTTGAAGAATGTTCAGGTCACTAAGAGTTTTCAATATTTAAAAGAGTGTCAAATATACGGATCTTGGTGTTAGCTATAACAGGGACATCCACTGGGCAGTCAGAGTGATAGTCGCCCAATCCATTTAGATACAAAGTGAAGAGAGTGGGAACTAGTACACACTCTTGCAGAATACCTTTCAGCACTGGGATCTTGTCGATCAGTTGGCCCTGTTACCCCCATCTGACACAGGCAAAGTTATTCTCATGTAGCTTAATCAGTATTGACGGAATATTGTGAGGTATACCCATCTCTTTCAAAACCAGCCACAGCCTCAAGCATAGAACCAGGTCAAAGACACATTTTAGATTGACAGAAGTGACAAATAAGTTGCCTTTACTGATCAGATCCATCTTCCAAAAAATTTGGATAAACCTAAATTCCTGCTCAATCGTAGAGGTTTTGGCTCTGAATCCCACTTGAAGTTGGCTTATAATATCCAGACCTGATATCCACATTTGATTTCATGCCAGAAACAAACGAGAATAGACTTTTTTAACACAACAATAAGACTAATGAACCTATAATTCATATATACTGGTATAACTTTGGCGCCCTGCCAAGATTCTGGAATAGATGTTCATATATAATATATAATGTCGCCCTTCATATATATTGGTATAACTTAAGGCACCCAGCCAAGATTCCTGAATAGATGTTTCCCAGAGCAATCACATTTGATAAACCTACTATATTGTCAGCCTAGGCATCAGCATTATGAGCAAACAAATAAAGAGGAATGGCAACTGGGCCTGGAGCCCTTTTCCATGCAAATGTAGACAGTGAGTCTAGAACTTTCTCTCTAGTGAATGGGGAAGAGGTAACATTCTGGAGGCTACTATACAACAGAGTAACTTTGGTGACAGGAACTACCTTCTCATAGTACAGGGCAGCAAAATGATTAACCTATTCTGAGGGTGGAAAAGGGTTTAGCGGTTCTTCCCCCCCAGGGATTTGTACCCCTGGTAACCAAGTGAAGTGCGAACAGCCTCTGGATTAACATGCTTCCGCTAACTCCTGCTATCCATTATTGTCACACTCTTCTTTACATTCAATATGCTAAGTTTGTATTACTTTCTGATGGCTGCAACCATGGATGGCCTTTTCAACTTGATCGCTCTAGCTAGAGTGGGCCTCAGGTGCCCACACTCCCTGTTAGACCATCCATTGTCTTTTATTTGGGGGGCTTCTTAAATCCTAAAATAAAGTGCAATCCTCGCAAAAAGTCTTTTTGCAACACACTAAAGTCTAGGTGGTCTTCTTCCTTTTCCATACTTTTTGCAATGGTACTCCGAGTTGCCTGAACATCTTTGTCGATGTTTGACAAGATTTCTGGCTTTCCATTACCTGATGCCATTTGAGGCGACATCTCTCATATATATGTACAACTATTGTATACTTATCAAAGAAAGATAGCAGCCTAAGACATAGAGGGTCATAGTCTCTCTCCACTGTTTCCTACTACCTGTACTACCATGTCACCCACTCTGGACCACAATCTTAAGTCGATGAGGATGTAATCAATTCGGATTTTAGACAAATGGTTTTTAAAAGTGTATGCCTCCTTGGTATCGGAATTAGTATGACCCCCAATTCAATGGAGAGTGCTATCATCTGAAAAATGGCTTGGGTCCATCTTTTGATTGAGTGAGGCTCCAGCTGGGGGATAGCCCAAGATTCTTACTCCTCAGCAGTGATTTCAATATTATTCATGACTAGGGGCTCAAATGAAGAATTAAGGGCTAGATGTAGGTAATTCCCATTTACAGACTCTTAAATACCGAATTTTTCCGAATCGATATTTAAGAGTCTGTAAATGGGAAGGGGGCAGATTTAGGTAATTCCGAATTTAGGAAAACTGAATCTGTAAGATTCGGTATTTACCGATTCGGTAAATACCGAATCGGTATTGCCCATTGATTCCTATGGGCTTTGAATCCCATAGGAATCAATGGGAAATACCGATTCGGTATTTACCGAATCGGTAAATACCGAATCCTGCAAGGGTGCGGGGGTGTCACTTTGACACCCTCTAGCACCCCAAGTCCAGGCTTGTGTGAATGTGGCACACATACATGCCCGAAGGGCATGTCTGTGTGTCACATGGCACAGGTGTGCATGCACAGATGTGCATGCACACCTGAGTTCGGTATTTTACCACACAATAGGATTGTGTGGTAAAATACCGACTCTTAAGGGCCTGTGGCACTCTTAGGAGTGTCAGCTACATATGGATTTACCGATTCGGTAAATATACCGATTCGGTATTTTACCGAATCGGTATATTTACCGAATTAGTAAAATTACCGATTCGGTAAAATTACCGATTCGGTAGGCCCCCTACATCTGAAAAGCCTAATACCGGTCGGAAACGGCCGAAATCGGCCATTTCCGACCGGTATTAGGGCTCCTACATCTGGTCCTTTGTCCCCTGCAATGATCATATATAAACTTGAACAAGACTTAGCCAGATGAAACTCTAGGGCTTGAATTGTCACTGAAGTGTGTCTACCCTTAACCATATGTGCATATATGTTGAAGATCATCACACTATGGTCTCTCGCCCTACTTACTTCAATGCCTAGTATGTCAGTACAATCAATTGTTAATCGGAAAATCTTACAATTTGGGAAGGAATTCACCCATATTCTTAGACCACCCATAGGTCTTACAAACTTATTAGGCTTAGCTGAAAAATTGAAAAGACACGTTGTGAGAAGTTGGCCTGGTATATGCTGTCCACTAATTAAAGTGGGCAACTTGCACTAGTCCAAACAACCTTTATGGTGATTTAAGAGGTCAAAGAGGACCTTAGAAAGCTTTCCAAGTAGTAGCTGTTGAGCGCAGCCTTCAGGCTTATTCTTGAAGGAATGTTAAGTAGCTTATTTTACCAGAATTCAGTCTTATAGTATTGGTTAAAGGAAAGGAGAACTACACAGTAGTTATACAAATATGTATTTATTAATCTAACACTATCTAGTATGACACAGTATCTCCTACATGGATATAATCACAAGGCACACACTACTTGAGCACAGAAATGACAGTAAATAGCACTAATTCACAGTGGGCCCCAGTGGGGGACCAAACCCTATACTAAGTGAGTGGTATAAGAACCACAACTCAAGTCAAGACAGTGTTGAGAGAACGTAGAATCACTGGGACCCCAAGGAACCACCCAAGGTGAGTACATAGGGACCCCACTGAGGACGGGTGCAGTGTGGGGACTCTGCACAATTGTACGGAAAAGCCGCGGTGGAAGTTTTAGAGTTTAAGGACCCTTCCCACTGGACTTCAAAGAAGCCCAGTGGAAGACAGAAGGTTGTAGAGCCACCCCACCTGTGGATACTGAGATACCCAAGTTACCTATCCCAGGGAAGCCGGGTGCATAGTTCTGAAGTGGTGTCGGAAACCGCAGTCAAACCCAATGGAGGACTTGGAAGAAGAGCTGCTGCTGGAAGGAAGAAAAGTGTCAATTGGAATCCAAAGGTGGATTCTTTTCGAGAAGTACCTGAAAGCAGAGGGGACAGAGTCTGGGTCACTTGTGAGTGACCAGGGGCTTGGTAGACGAATGCTCACTGATGTCGGTGCTTCAGGTGAGTGGATGGAGTTCTTGACTCTGTAGCTACAGGGACCAGGAGATGTCAAGGACAACCAGGAGCTGGATATGAGCTGTTCCATCAAAGATGTAGAGTGCTGAGCCTTGGCAACTGCAACCCACGCAGAAGGTAAGAATGGGTAAGGCTCAGACCAGCAAGATCCAGGAGACTCACCACAGGAGTCCTGGCAGGCCTGGAGCAACCATGGGACCCCAAGAAAAGAAAAGTGGACCCTCAAGTGGACCCAAAGGCCAGAGGCACAGGAGTCGCAAGAGGACCTCAAGCGTTTCACCAAACAACAGCCCACAGAGCTTTCGGTGTGAGGAGGTCAAAGCTCTTGGTAGGAAATGGTGCCAGAGGTTAGGGCTACTCAGAGCCCAATGTACTTGCAAATGAAGACAGTGCGCAGAAGTTCGGGTATTGCAGCCACCATGAGAGATACTAGCCTCAAAATTGGTAAGAGGGCAGCTTGGGCCTCAAGAGACATAGAAACCCAGCTCCTGTGTTGCTGGACCATTCAGAGAAGTTAGGAGCTTGGGATCAGCAGACTGGTCAACAGTGATGAGGTGCCTGTGAATGCTGGGGAGGGACTCCTTCACTCCGAGGTAGAAATTTTTTGGTTGTACTTGATGCTCCACAGGCCCTGCATATGTCCTGTATGGTGCTCGTCATGAGCCACGGCGCTCCGGTGCTCATGACGAGCTCAGCTCTCATGAGCTGTGGAACGCTCGCATGCGAGGATAATTCCCCTGCTGTGCTGAGCATTCCACGGGAACGGGTGTGGCCATAACGAGCTGAGCTCGTCATGAGCACAGGAGCGCATTGCCTCATGACGAGTTCAGCTCGTCATAAGCATGGGGGGCGCTGTGCGCGCCCCCCTCCCCCCCAGCACAGCGGGGGATTAACCCCCGCAGCGAAGGAGTTAAAATATTTATGATGCAATAAGTATTTATATTTATCCTTTTTGTACAATTTTTAGAGGCTAACTTCATGATGATTTTATTCAGTGTATTGAGGCAGAGAATGACTATTTTTAAATCATTTTTTGTATTGATTTGTTTTATAAATTCTCTTTACCTCCCATACAAGTGAATCACAAATTATGGCTCCTCTTAGTAACTTGTTTTTATCCAGTGGGGTAGTAATGAATTAATGTGTGATCACAAGCTATATTTATATATACTTTTGTACATCGCATATTTTTGCACATAATGCATTTAAGCACCAATTTAGGCAAGGGCATTACCGTGTTTATTGCATCTCAGTGGTAGCTGTTGATAAATTGTTTAGCTTCATTATTGTTTAAAGCACAGGTTGCAGTTACTCCATTCTTTTTCTGCTTCTGCATTACTTATGGCTCAATGGCAGATTAAGTATTGATGTGCATCAGTGGTTCAGGGTGTAATATTAACAACTATGTTCTAATCTACATTTTCCCGCTTACTGATGTTTGCCAATTACATGAACAACTGCACTTTATATTTATTCAATTCATCTGTGCTGCCTACCCCACTATGGGGCTTATTATGTTTTGTACAAGCCTGCACTGATAATCATTTTTTTGCACTGTAATTGTTATTTGCACACCCTTGGAGATTAACATGAAATATTGCTGTTATCAAATTCTATTTACCAATGTAACAAGGTAACTATTGCGACCCCAGTAGTATGTTTTCTATATCCTTAGATTGACTGGTCATGTGACATTTAGCACTAGCACTTTAAAAGGGTGGCTTGTGAGCGTCATGTGATCAAGGCCTCTTGGGAGGTCGAAACGCGTCAAGGCGGTGCATGGTGTCTATGGAAATAAATAATTTCATGCACTTAACTTCCTGGGTCCGTGTTCGTCTTTGCCTTTGAAGACGGAGTTCTGCTCATATATATATGTGTGTGTGTGTGTGTTTGTGGGTGTGTGCGCGTGTGTGTGTGTGTGTGTGTGTGTGGAATACTAACCCTTGCTCCTCTTATCTCTGCCACTTTTGACTAGCATTGCTGCCAGGTTTCCCGGATCAATGCATGATGTGCTGTTCTAGCCAGGTTTTTCTCTTAATTCTCAGATTTGAAGTTCAGTTTTGTAATGGAATAAACAGGACTACAAGTCCCAGAATTTTAAAAACAAATCTGGACTAGGGACATGGGAAACTTGGCAGGGCTCCTCCAGTCCATTCACCTACCGCGTCAGCCCCAATTTATGGGATCCTTTAGCCATTTTTACCACATCCAGCACCGGTTAAAAGAAAAGTCTTCAAGTGCCACAATGTTCTGTCCCTGTAGCATCTTTAAAGATTTGAATACGTTTTATTATTAAAAAGCCAAAATATTTTCTTTCTCCTTTGTTTTACACGTAGTGCAGTTTAGTTCAAACAGTCAGAGGTCAAGGCAAGATAAACAAACATTTAAGCACTTTAAAGGGACCCTTTCTTAGTGTCCCCGTAAACAGAGCGACTGGGGCAACAGCTTTGCTTGGAACGCTGCTGCTTCTGCCAGCTAAAGCCGAGGTTCGCCTCTCCTGAGGTGGGCAGGGCTGCTGTGGGCCAGTCCAAGATGTCCAATAAGCAGGATCTCGAAGTCTTCCGAAGAGCAGGGGATACACGATCCCAAGAGGATATCAAATATTACACAGCACCTGTTTCTTTCTGCTGTTGCTCCGGTATCTCTGAGTCAGAGACTTGTTTGCTTTCAGTACATTGAGGTTCCAGTGTCATGTAGCAGGGTGATTGTGGTCCTGCAGCGGTTCAATCACCAAAAGATGCATGAGCCATCAAACCCCTCCCCGTTCCCAAAAGAGATGCCATTGAGTTTTTTTTCCATATCACATTAGCCAGTATGCCTGCCTCAAGCACTGATTGCGACTGGGGTGATTACAGAGTCACCAGATACACTTGCAACACATGCAGTGTACTAAGAATCATCAGTGTGCTTACAACTGGCAGACTATCTGCAGGAGAGGTGACGGGCCTAGTCAGCATGCTTTCCTTTCGAGCAGGATATAGTACGCAAAAGAGTGCTTGCATGGCAGGCCTAGTCAGCATCTTATCCTTCCAACCTTGATGTAGTACGCATGGGAGTGATGGCACGAGGGGCCTAATCAGCATCTTACCGTTCCTAGCTCAATAGAGTGTGCATCAGAGTGCTGGCACGAGGGACCTAATTAGCATCTTATCCTTCTGAGCTCTATATAGTACGCATCAGAGTGCTGGCACGAGTAGCCTAGTCAGCATCTTAACCTTTGGAACTGGATATAGTATACATTAGAGTGCTGGTAGGACAGGCCTAGTCAGCCCTCTGTCTTTCCAAGGTCGATATAGTGTGCTTCAGAGTTCTGACACGATGTCAGCATCTTATCCTTCCCTGCTGGATATAGTGTGCATCAGAATGCTGGCACAGGGGGGCATAGTCGGCATCATATCCTTCCGACCTTGGTATAGTACGCATGACAGTGATGGCTGGAGGGACCTAATCAGCATCTTATCCTCCCGAGCGTGATAGAGTGTACACCAGAGTGCTGGCACAAGGGGCCTAATCAGCATCTTATCCTTCCGAGCTCGATATAGTAAGAATCAGAGCGCTGGCGCGAGTGGCCTAGTCAGCATCTTATCCTTTGGAGCTGGATATAGTATACATCAGAGTGCTGGTACGATGGGCCTAGTCAGCCCTATGTCCTTCCAAGGTCAATAGTGTGCTTCAGATTGTTGGGACGAGGGTCCTAGTCAGCATATTATCCTTCTGAGCTTAATGTAGTATGCATCAAAGTGCTGGCAAGAGGGGTCTAGTCATCATCTTGTCCTTCCGAGTTGGATATAGTACACCTCACAGTGTAGGCACGAGGGGCCTAGTCAGCATCTTGTCCTTCAGAGCTGGATATAGTATGCAGCGGAGTGCTGGTACGATGGGTCTAGTAAGCCCTCCATCCTTCCAAGGTAGATGTGCTTCAAATTGCTGGGACAAGAAGCCTAGTCAGCATTTTATCCTTCCAAGCTTAATAGAGTATGCATCAGACTGCTGACACAAGGAGTTTGATCAGCATCCAAGGTTGATATAGTGTGCTTCAGATAGCTGGGACGAGGGGGCCTAGTCAGCATATTATCCTTCTTCGCTGAATGTAGTATACATCAGAGTGCTGGCACGAGGCGCCTAGTCAGCATCTTGTCCTTCCCAGCTGGATATAGTACGCATCAGATTGCTGGCACGAGGGAAATCGTCAGCATCTTATCCTTCCGAGCTTGCTATAGTATGCATGGGAGTGCTGGCACAATGGGCCTAATCAGAATCTTATCATTCTGAGCTGGTTATACTGTGCATCAGAGTGATGGCACAATGGCCTAATCAGAATATTAACCTTCCGAGCTGGATATAGTACACATCATCAGAGTGCTGGCACGAGGGGCCTAATCAGCAAATTATCCCTCCGAGCTGGATCTAGTACGGATCAAAGTGCTGGCACGAGGGGCCTAATTGGCATCTTATCCTTCTGAGCTGTATATAGTACGCATCCGAGTGCTGACCAGTCAGCTCTCCGTCCTTCCAGTGTGCTTCAGAATGCTGAGACGAGGATCATAGTCAGGATCTTATCCTTCAGAACTGAATGTAGTACGCATCAGGGTGCTGGCACAAGGGGCCTAGTCAGCATCTTATCCTTCCGAGTTGAATGTAGTACACAACTGAGTGCTGGCACGAGGGGCCTAGTCAGCATCTTATCCTTCCCAGCTGAATATAGTATGCATCGAAGAGCTGACATGAGGGTAATTTTCAGAATCCTATCTTTCTGAGCTCAATAGAGTGTGCATCGGAGTGCTGGCATGAGGGGCCTAGTCAATATCTTATCCTTCCGAGCTGGATTAGGTATGCATCAGAGTGCTGGCACGAGGTGCCTAATCAGCATCTTATCCTTCTGAGCTGGATATAGTGCACATTAGAGTTCTGGCTCAAGGCCTAATCAGCATCTTCTAATTTTGAGCTGAATATAGTGCGCATCAGAGTGCTGGCATGAAGGGCCTAATGACATTTTATCATTCTGAGCGGAATTTAGTATGCCTCAGAGTGCTGGCACAAAGGGCCTAGTCAGCCCTCCGTCCTTCCAACAGTGTGTTTCAGAGTACTAGGATGAGGGGGCTAATCAGCATCTTATCCTTCTGAGTTCGATAGAGTATAGATCAGAGTGCTGGCATGAGGGGCCTAGTCAGCAACTTATCCTTCTGAGCTCGATATAGTGTGCATCAGAGTGCTGGCACGAGTGGCCTTGTCAGCATCTTATCCTTCTGAGCTGGATATAGTGTGCATCTGAGTGCTAGGATGAGGGGCCTAGTCAGCATCTTATCCTTCTGAGTTCGATAGAGTGTAGATCAGAGTGGTGGCATGAAGAGCCTAGTCAGCATCTTATCCTTCTGAGCTGGATATAGTGTGCATCAGAGTGCTGGCACGAGTGGCCTAGTCAGCATCTTATCCTTCTGAGCTGGATATAGTGTGCATCTGAGTGCTAGGATGAGGGGCCTAGTCAGCATATTATCCTTCTGAGTTCGATAGAGTGTAGATCAGAGTGGTGGCATGAAGAGCCTAGTCAGCATCTTATCCTTCTGAGCTGAATGTAGTACGCATCAGAGTGCTAGTATGAGGGGCCTCGTCAGTATCTTATCCTTCTGAGTTCAATAAAGTGTAGATCAGAGTGCTGGCAAGAAGAGCCTAGTCAACAACGTATCCTTCTGAGCTCGATAGAGTGTGCATCTGAGTATTGGCATGAGGGGCCTAGTCAGCATCTTGTCCTTCAGAGCTGGATATAGTATACAGCGGAGTGCTGGTACGATGGGTCCAGTAAGCCCTCCATCCTTCCAAGGTAGATGTGCTTCAAATTGCTGGGACAAGGAGCCTAGTCAGCATTTTATCCTACCAAGCTTAATAGAGTATGCATCAGACTGCTGACACAAGGAGTTTGATCAGCATCCAAGGTTGATATAGTGTGCTTCAGATAGCTGGGACGAGGGGGCCTAGTCAGCATATTATCCTTCTTCGCTGAATGTAGATTACATCAGAGTGCTGGCACGAGGCGCCTAGTCAGCATCTTATCCTTCCCAGCTGGATATAGTACGAATCAGATTGCTGGCACGAGGGAAATCGTCAGCATCTTATCCTTCCGAGCTTGCTATAGTATGCATGGGAGTGCTGGCACAATGGGCCTAATCAGAATCTTATCCTTCTGAGCTGGTTATACTGTGCATCAGAGTGATGGCACAATGACCTAATCAGAATATTAACCTTCCGAGCTGGATATAGTACACATCATCAGAGTGCTGGCACGAGGGGCCTAATCAGCAAATTATCCCTCCGAGCTGGATCTAGAACGGATCAAAGTGCTGGCACGAGGGGCCTAATTGGCATCTTATCCTTCTGAGCTGTATATAGTACGCATCCGAGTGCTGACCAGTCAGCTCTCCGTCCTTCCAGTGTGCTTCAGAATGCTGAGACGAGGATCATAGTCAGGATCTTATCCTTCAGAACTGAATGTAGTATGCATCAGGGTGCTGGCACAAGGGGCCTAGTCAGCATCTTATCCTTCCGAGTTGAATGTAGTACACATCTGAGTGCTGGCACGAGGGGCCTAGTCAGCATCTTATCCTTCCCAGCTGAATATAGTATGCATCGAAGAGCTGACATGAGGGTAATTTTCAGAATCCTATCTTTCTGAGCTCAATAGAGAGTGCATCGGAGTGCTGGCATGAGGGGCCTAGTCAATATCTTATCCTTCCGAGCTGGATTAGGTATGCATCAGAGTGCTGGCACGAGGTGCCTAATCAGCATCTTATCCTTCTGAGCTGGATATAGTACACATTAGAGTTCTGGCTCGAGGCCTAATCAGCATCTTCTCATTCTGAGCTGAATATAGTGCGCATCAGAGTGCTGGCATGAAGGGCCTAATGAGCATTTTATCATTCTGAGCGGAATTTAGTATGCCTCAGAGTGCTGGCACAAAGGGCCTAGTCAGCCCTCCGTCCTTTCAACAGTGTGTTTCAGAGTACTAGGATGAGGGGGCTAGTCAGCATCTTATCCTTCTGAGCTCGATATAGTGTGCATCAGAGTGCTGGCACGAGTGGCCTTGTCAGCATCTTATCCTTCTGAGCTGAATGTAGTACACATCTGAGTGCTAGGATGAGGGGCCTAGTCAGCATCTTATCCTTCTGAGCTCGATAGAGTGTAGATCAGAGTGGTGGCATGAAGAGCCTAGTCAGCAACTTATCCTTCTGAGCTGAATGTAGTACGCATCAGAGTGCTAGTATGAGGGGCCTCGTCAGTATCTTATCCTTCTGAGTTCAATAAAGTGTAGATCAGAGTGCTGGCATGAAGGGCCTAGTCAGCAACGCATCCTTCTGAGCTCGATAGAGTGCGCATCAGAGTATTGGCATGAGGGGCCTAGTCAGCATCTTATCCTTCCGAGCTTGATATAGTATACATCAGAGTGCTGGCATGAGGAGCCTAGTCAGCATCTTATCCTTTGGAGTTGGATATAGTATACATCAGAGTGCTGGTACGACGGGCCTAGTCAGCCCTCTGTCCTTTCAAGCTCAATAGTGTGCTTCAGATTGCTGAGAAGAGGGTCCTATTCAGCATATTATCCTTCTGAGCTTAATGTAGTATGCATCAGAGTGCTGGCAAGAGGGGTCTAGTCTTCATCTTGTCCTTCCGAGCTGGATATAGTACACATCACAGTTGCTGGCACAAGGGGCCTTGTCAGCATCTTATCCTTCGGAGCTGGATATAGTATAGAGCGGAGTGCTGGTACGATGGGCCCAGTAAGCCCTCCATCCTTCCAAGGTCGATGTGCTTCAGTTTGCTTAGACGAGGGGCCTAGTCAGCATTGTATCCTTCCAAGCTCAATAGAGTGTGCATAAGACTGTTGACACGAGGGGCTTGATCAGCATCGTATCCTTCTGAGCTGGATACAGTACACATCAGAGTGCTGACACAAGGGGCCTAGTCAGCATCTTATCCTTTGGAGCTGGATATAGTATGCATAAGAGTGCCCGCAAGAGAGGCCTGATCAGCATCTTATCCTTCCAAGCTGGATATAGTATACATCAAAGTGCTGGCACGAGGTGCCTAGTCAGCATCTTATCCTTCTGATCTGGATATAGTACGCATCAGAGTGCTGTCACGATGGGCCTAGTCAGCCCTTTGTCCTTCCAAGGTTGATACAATTGGCATCAGTGTGCTGGCATGAGGGGCCTAGTCAGCATCTTATCCTTCTGAGCTCAATAGAGTGTGCATCAGAGTGCTGGCACGATGGGCCTAGTCAGCCTTCCACCCTTCCAAGGTTGATACAGTTTGCATCAGTGTGCTGGCATGAGGGGCCTAGTCAGCATCTTATCCTTCTGAGCTCAATATAGTGTGCATCAGAGTGGTGGCACGAGGGGCTTGGTAAGCATTTTATCCTTCCAAGCTGGATATAGTACGCATTAGATTGCTGGTACGAGGGGCCTAGTCAACATCTTACCTTACAAGCTGGATATAGTATGCATCAGAATGCTGGCATGAGGTGCGTAATAAGCATCTTACCCTTCCAAGCTGGATATAGTATGCATCAGAGTGCTGGCAAGCAGGCCCGGACTGGCCATAGCGGGCACCGGGCAATCCTCCGGTGTGCCGCATGGGTGGGGGCCGGTTTTGGGCCCCTAGGGGCCATTTTTGTTACAGGGCCTTTTTTGCAGCACAGCTGCAAAATTGGCCCTGTACCAAAATCGGCCGAAAAACGGCCCCGACAAAGAGCTCGGCGGCACCTCCAACCCCCCCGAGTGGAGAGGGGGGTGGGAGGGGCTGGCCGAGCACTTTGCCAGGGCTGGTTGTGGTTCCCAGTCTGGCCCTGCTGGCAAGAGGGACTTACTCAGCAAATTATCCTTTTGAGCTCAATAGAGTGTGCATCAGAGTGCTGGCACGATGGGCCTAGTCAGCATCTTATATTTCTGAGCTCGATAGAGTGTGCATCAGAGTGGTGGTACAAGGGGCCTAATCAGCATCTTATCATTCTGAGCTCGATAGAGTGTGCTTCAGAGTGCTGGCACGACAGGCCTAGTCAGCCCTCCGTCCTTCCAAGGTTGATAGAGTATGCATCAGAGTGCTGGTACAAAGGGCCTAGTCAACATCTTAACATTCTGAGCTCGATAGAGTGTGCATCAGTGTGCTGGCACAAGGGCTAGTCAGACCACCTTCATTCCAAGGTACAAAGTGCATGGGTGTTCTGGAAATCTTCTGCATGGTGACAACAGCCAGATTGTCTGCAGACTAGCTAGCTTCCCATCCTTCCGAGCTTGATACATTGTGCCGCTAAGTACCGGCACGATGGGCCTGGTGAGTCTCCCATCCTTCTGAGCTCGATACGGTGGTCTGTGCCGTGATGACTAGATAGTTAGACAGATAGATAGATAGATAGATAGATAGATAGATAGATAGATAGATAGATAGATAGATAGATAGATAGATAGATAGATAGATAGATAGATAGATAGATAGATAGATCGATACACACTGCACACCTTAGACACACCACCCTAGTTTTTTAAAATCTTCATAACTTTGTAAAGGAACAATGGTTCTAAAGTACTGGCAGCATTTTCACTTTCTGTCTTCAAATAAACATCAGGGACGTGGTTCTTCAAGGATTTGGAATGTTATCTTCCTTGAGAATCCCTTTCCCCATAGTCTACCTGCGTCTCATGAAAGAGCTTGACCTTAGGACCGCTTGTTTTGTACATGCCAGGTGCGCAGCGCCCATAGGACTGAAAGGGCTTCAGCCCTTCCCGTCGTGTGTCCCAGCCTGTGCTGCTGCAGCTCGAGCTGCTGTAGGCTAGGCTAGGCAGTGTCTGGAGTGTCCGGCACGCCCGAGTTTTTCACAGGTCTTTAAAGACCATTTGCATATATACATACCTTTGTAAACTGGTCACCGACGGTTCGTTTATTTTCTGGTTGCAGTACCCCCCGGGCCCCCTTAAATTTGTATTTTACATTTACTGTTGTAGTGTAAGAATGCATTTCATGAAAAGGAATGCAATGTAGGGTTGCCGAAAGAAAAATACCAGCCATGTGTTGTTTAAAGATCCTGCAAAGACATTGTTTTGACCCTAAATAGGGTTATAAATAAAAAAGTATGTATTCATTTGTAATGTGACTTCTCTGTCTTTGTTCCCTTAAATTATCATGTTTTGTACATGCAACATTTGTCCCATGCATACAAGAGAGTTGAAAGAAATAAAATATAGACAGAGTCAATCTATATTAAGAGTGACATGTCCAGCCGGACAGCGGTCTTTCAAAGTTTACTCAATTTACACGTAGTTATACCACAAAGAGTACCTTCCACAAGTCAGCCAGTGTGGGACAGAAGCCTGTGCCCAGCACTTACAGAACGGGTACAGAAAGTGGGTATAGAGAGCAAAGAAGGGCTTTATAAGGCAAAGCACGTTTTTCTGTCATAAATGCAATTGTACAGAATATTTCAACAAAGCACCATTAAAACACATAGTAATCACGTTTTAGCTTTTGGTACTTAAAAGGTCGACGGCGTTTCGGACCCCTAGTAAATCACGGGGACCATCATCAGGACATTTTCAATGAAAGCCTTAACAATAATTTAGCCTCTAAATGCCTAGAAGGGGGAGAAGGAAATATATACATTTAATTACATAGACTGAAATTTTCAGAACAAGTGACTTGTAGTGACCAGTGAGTGGCGCGACTCAAAATTATCAGTCATGGATCATTCAGGCAGCCCTAGAACACAATTAAAAGTGCTTTCTATATATGTTTGAAGTATGCACTGATAAATGCTGAAAATACAGCGTTATGTGACTGTTCATTTTTGTACCGTCTGGGACATCAAAATAATGAGCTGGCAACCCTAATCATAAGACTGGAAGTTTGTTTCAGGATCAGCACATTATTTATTTCCTCCTCCCTTGATCCCTGGTTAAGGCCATAATAGCAGGGCTTTAAGTGGGCCAGGACCTGCCGGTGCTCAGCACTGCAGTTCTTAAAAGCAGGTGCCTAGGCGGGTGTCTATATGGCTCTACATTTTCACCTTCATACTCAGAATGGAAAAAAATCTTAACTTTGCAGCAGTTCACTGTTTTGATGTAACTTTTATTTTTTGGCTGTTCTGTATAGCCGAACTCAATGTGCTTTACATCAACACCAACAAGGTCGTCTTCATTTATTTTTTGGTAGGCACAGACGATTAAGTGATTAGCCTTCATAACGCATGTTGAGCCGATGTTGAGACCCAAACCTGCTTACTCAGCACCAAAGTTGACAGCTCTAGCCATTACGCCATAACTGCTTGCGCTAGAACTAAATCATTTTCTATTATAATATACAATAAAGCCATAGTTGTATGTATGCATGTAGTATATTTATCTTATGCAACTAACAACCTTTGACAAAGCCAATATTCCTGGCTTATTGTAGGTGCAATGTAACCTATTTGGAGGCAATAACAGAAGCAGTGAAATACCGTTGGGCGGCACATTATGATGAGCACAGACTTTTAGCATAAATGTTTTCATCATATCATCCACGCCCCTTTGAGAGACCCCCCATTTTTTTACCCCACTCAAAGCTGTGCATATTAGCAATAGTTTAACTTTTATCTGAAACCCTACGCCGCCGTCAATAACATGCTGAGTTACTCCAAGTGTCTGGGAATGCACCCTGCATTCAGACAACTCACTCCTCATTCTCGCCCCTTCACTTTCATGCTCACCCTGCATTCATAGCAATCACAATGCACTCACACTGATCACCATGCACTCACACCATTCACCCACTCACCCTGCACTCACAGTGATCACTCTGCACTCATAATGCACTTGCGCTGCTCACCCTGTACCTCACCCTGCAGTCACACAAGCACACTACACCCTGCACTTATGTGACACTTTACTCACCTTTCAGCCTCAATCCTCACTTTGCAATCTTACTCAAACAAGCCCTTCACTAACCATGCATTCATCAGTCCCACTTTGCACTAACATGCGCGCCCAAGTTCATATGGTCACCTCACTCACCCTACTCTCACACTATCGCATCGCTCACAGTGCACTCACATGGGCACTCCTGCCAACCACACAGCGCAGAGGATTAATGTGCCTGCTCCCAAGAAAATGTACCCTGCAGATCATAGAACTGAGTGTAAGTAAACTATAAGTATTGCTATAAATTTTTTTAATTTTGTCAGAAAGGTGCTACAGCGAGATGAGGTGCATTGTTGGTGAGTGGTAGTGAGGGAATTCATGAAGAAGGAGGAAATGTAGCAGGGGGCCCCCAAAAAAACGGTTACACTGTGCCAACCCCTCCCTCCCCCGCCTCCCGAAGTTCGGGTCTTGTTGTGCCCAGGTGCGCAACGCCCATTGGACTCAAAGGGCTTCAGTTCCCGCCCCCCCCGCCCCGTCGTGTGTGTCAGCCAGGGATGAGACACCTTCCTGGGCACACACACACAGCCGCACCCGAGTACTTCAAAGGTCTTTAAAATACCTTTTGCTTGTTAATGAGGCTTTGATGTTTTTCACCACTTCGTAGAGCCCCTGCAGCTCGCCTCTGCCTTTTGCTTGAAGAATCAACCCCCCAGAAATTTTTTTCTAGCGCCCCCTCTCCCGCCCCCCCCCCCAGAATTTTGGCTCTTGTTGCGCCTTTGGTTGTGCCCCTGGTACATGTCCACACCCAAAGCGCACTGGGGCAGGGATCTTGTGTCTAGTAGCGCTTTACCAAAGCCCTTATTATTACAATAAACTAAAACATTATCATTCTACATATGAAAATATACAACATAGCGCTGTGCTTACACAGATATAAACCCCTCTATTAATAAAAAAAAAACGAATGTCTGCCAGAGAGTTTCAAAATTAGAGCAAGGTACACGCATTTCACTGTATTAGTAATGCCACATTTCCTCTGTTGCTTGTACAACAAGGGCTCATAGTGAAAATAATACGAACATGCCACCAAGCCTTTCAGGTCATGTGCACTGTTTTAATCATCCTGTTTACGGACTACTTCCAACCATACGATTTCTGTTCATTTGTAAACTGCTGGTTTCCTTTTACAATTGCTTTGAGAGAATCAACATAGGGCGTCTTAACCCTGTATGAATGAAATGGTTCCTCGGCTTTAGAGCAGAAAGTTGCAGTCCCAACAGCAGTTTGGCTCGGCACACTGCTGCTTCTGCCTGCTAAAGCCGAGGCTCGCATCTCCAGCGGTGGGCGGGGCTTCCGTGGGCTCGTCCGGGGCGTCCAATAGACAGGACCTCCGGAGGTTGCCGAAGGCCAGGGGATACCCGATCCCAAGGGGATACCTGATATTACACAACACCGGCCTTAGCCTGTGAGCGTGAGGATAATGCAAAACGGTGTTTGACAGCCTGTCTTGTGCTAGCTGAGACTGGGGGAGTCTAAGTCAGCTCAGGTGCCTCCGTGTGTAACTTGTTCATCGCATATCCTTCCTGTGAACAGAGAGACCATTTCTGGTGCGTTGCAACAGTTTTAAAATCTTCTAAGAGTTTATTGTTGCTCAAATGCGTGTAAATTGTGATATTTATATGTTTCCCCCATCCACATTGTTCCATTTTGAAATTCTGATATTAATATGTTTCCCTCGTCAACATTGCTCGATTTTGCTCCCAATAAAGTGTCACTCATAGTCGTTGAAATGTGACTCATAATTGCAATGAAATTATTTAAATGTCACACAAGCTATCTGAAACCTTGGCAGCTATGTTTCCGGGTCATGGACAGCAGAACCACTCACAGTAAAGAGAGTGAGATGCAACCAAGGCTGAGAAAGGTTTCTCTGCCTTGGGACAGAAATGAAAAGCAGACCGAAATACACGGGTCATGAATACTAGAAGCACCATGTGTGGCGCAGCTATACAGTGTTCCGTTTTTTGGGTAGGGGCTCATAATAGCAGGTTCCTCTGAAAGCGAACAAAGCGGCCTGCAGGGGCTTGCAGCCAGCCTGGCCTATCACCGGCCCGCGCAGCTTTTGTATATGATCTTATGTTTCTGGGGACCCTGCAGGGCGGGGCCTCTGAGGACGAGGCTGCCCGCTCTCCGAGGTCCAGGCGCAGGTGTCTGGTGTGGAGGAGAAATGAGGAGCCTGGAGGAGGCTCCAGATTTGCACCACCTGCAGGAGAAACCTTTGGGGATAGGCGAGGCACAAGGGGTGCAAGTGCACCACATGCGGAATGAGACACAGACCCCAAATGATCATGCAAGGGCAGTCCATCATGTGCAAGGAGAAGCACGTAGGCCAGTCAATGCACAACAGAGAGGAGGGTCATGGAACACCATCTACCACGTACACTACCTAGGGTTGCAGAATAGAATATTTTGCATCCTTGTGCATTATGGAGCTGTGTTGGAAATTTAAGGTGGTGTTAGAACTCATGTGGCTGCAATTTGATTATACATGGTGGTTGTTTGTCGACATTTGGGCTATGCTTGGACACTAGGGGCAGTGCGTGGGTGGTGAATTTAAAGACGTTATAGTGCATATTATGACTGTGCAAGCCTAATGCACCTGGATATTTGATGAACCTGACTCACTATATATCATGGAATCACAGGGTATTACATCTGGCTTTCAGAAGTGCCAGTTGAGGATGTGGGTAGAACCAAAAGAGTAAGTGGGTGGAGCCAGTGGAAGAAGTGGATGGGGCTGGGAATGTGGGTGTGGCCTTCTAAAAAAAAATTGAGCACCTGCACCTAATATTTTACAAATTAAGCACTG